>NW_017670779.1:126366-252338 GCF_001879085.1 Nicotiana attenuata | reverse complement strand
TTGGAGGTGGTCCGCCGCCGTGAGGTGATTTCCGGCCGGCGGACCACGGCGGAGGCGGCGGAGTAAATGGGGGCGGCTAGGGTTTGTTCTAACGAGAGAGAGGATAGACTGAGTGAGGGGCCTTTTGGGGGTTGGGGTTCTCGTTAGGACAGTTATGTATTAAACGACTGCCTAGTTCCGAGCCGTTGGATCAAAAGAATCCAATGGCTGTGATTGAAAGGCACAGAAACGGCGTCGTTTTGGGAGGTAGGGAAGCTAGGCCGGGCATATTGATTAATTGGGCTGGACCTGGGCTAATTTTAGAATGGGTTTGAGCCTAAATCAGTCTAAATTCTGAATTTACACCCTCTTTCAATTAAACCTTTATTCTTTTTTCTTCTCTTTTTCTTCCCTTTTTTAATTAAAAATCCTACATTTAAAATCCTAAATTAGTCTAAAATTGGAAAATTCAACTAATAAAATCACTTAATCCTAAATTAAAAGAGAAAAATGAATAATCTAAAAATTAAAAAGGTAAAAATGTAAAATGGGCCATTTTTTTTATTTTCATTTTTAATAAAACAAATAGTTAACTAATTAATCCTAAAAAAGTAAAAACAAAACTTAAATGCAATGCATGGTATTTTTGGCATTTTTCATGATTTTGATAAAAATAAAAAATGCAAACAATCAATAAAAATCCCACAAAAATTCATATAAAATGGCAAATAATTGAAAAAAAATCTATTTTCTTGGATATTATAGGAGTAATTCGTGTAGGGCAAAAATCACATGCTCGCAGCTGCCCCTCTTTGCTCGAAGACATGAAGGGTTTTCGGGCAAAGATAAAATGAGCAATTACGAGGGATTTTTGCCCATTTGAAACTCCATGAGAAGCATCTTTTGAAAGAGTGTGACCGAATCCTTGACTACAAAGGAATCAGGTCAGTGTAGTTCTGGAAGTTTTGGTAGCTGCGACTACCGGGAAACTGTGATTTCACTGCTGTTGCTGCTTTTTCTGCTTGCTATGCTCCTTATTACACCAAAATGAAAGATGAAAAGCTAAACTAGCTAAGCCTATCAACTACGAGTTACAAGATTCCTATCTATAAACCTTCTAAAGCTTGATCTTGAGTCTTGGATGATTCTTCCTGCAGACTCTGATCTGAATCTCGATGCTAGTTAGTTGCAATTGCTAATTCATTCTTCTTCCACTTTTCGGATCAAGGTGGGACATACAAAAGCTTGTGACTTCAATCACGTCCTGAGCAGTCCGCATCTTTTCTCCGCTTCTGCACTTTGAGTTCAACTTCTTTTCTTGTTTCTTCCTCTCTTTTTTTATTTGGGTTGAGACTTCTTCTTTTGGTCATCTCAAACCTTGTGCC
The DNA here is from genome assembly GCF_001879085.1 of Nicotiana attenuata. Classification (NCBI taxonomy): domain Eukaryota; kingdom Viridiplantae; phylum Streptophyta; class Magnoliopsida; order Solanales; family Solanaceae; genus Nicotiana; species Nicotiana attenuata. The sequence goes on along the minus strand of NW_017670779.1, from coordinate 250,974 downwards.
TCACGGTGGAAACCTGTTCAGGCACCAAAATAAACAAACGAACGAAATTTTTTGCCCCAGTTTTCACTAAGAAAATTTCGTGAGTTATTTGTAACAAAATCTAAACTATTTCTTTATTGAAAGCAATAAAATCAAGATTGTGCATCCTTGGGAAAAAGAGATCAGGGAGTGGAGGCCCTTTGTCTAAACTAAAAGCAACTAGGGAGTGGAGACCCTATGTGTAAACTAAAATCAACTAGGGAGTGGAGACCCTATGCTGGAAAAGCAGACTAGGGAGTGGAGACCCTATGTTGGAAAAGTGACTAGGGAGTGGAGACCCTATGTCTAAAGTAAATTCAACTAGGTAGTGGAGACCCTATGTTGGAAAAGTGACTAGGGAGTGGAGACCCTAGATCTAAACTAAATTCAACTAGGGAGTGGAGACCCTATGTTGGAAAAGTGACTAGGTAGTAGAGACCCTATGTCATAAATAAATTCAACCAGGGAGTGGAGACCCTATATATAAATTCAACTAGGGAGTGGAGACCCTATGTTGGAAAAGTGACTAGGGAGTGGAGACCCTATATCTAAAATAAACTCAACTAGGAGTGGAGACCATATATGTTTATGAATCCCTTCCTTCAGCTGTACCAACATAGGGTTGTGGTATTGCTTTTCTTTGACCTCTTCCACAAGCGATGATTCCGCCCTGTTCCACACAATCACTCCTCCTTCGCTAGAGTCCGCAAGACGAACTCGCAAACTGGCCAACTGGTGAACCTCCCGGGCCAAGGGCCTTTGACCTGCCTCCAAGTGAGCCAAACTACACATAAATTTCCGACTAAGAGCGTCCGCCACTATGTTAGCTTTTCCCGGATGATACAGAATGTCGATGTCATAATCTTTGAGCAACTCAAGCCACCTTCTTTGCCTCAAGTTCAATTCCTTCTGTTTTAAAATGTATTGAAGACTCTTGTGGTCGGTGAATACATCTACATGAACTCCATACAAATAATGACGCCAGATTTTTAATGCAAACACCACCGCCGCAAGTTCTAAGTCGTGAGTTGGGTAGTTCTTCTCATGATCCTTAAGTTGCCTTGAAGCATAAGCTATAACCTTACCATGTTGCATTAATACACATCCAAGACCAATCCTTGAAGCATCGCAATACACCATAAATCCCTCTGTACCATCCGGCAAGGTCAACACTAGCGTCGAAGTCAATCTTGAATTCAATTCCTAGAAACTCCTTTCACAAGCATTGGACCACTGGAACTTGACCGCTTTCTGCGTTAGCTTGGTCAATGGAGAGACAAGAGTGGAGAACCCCTCCACGAACCTCCTGTAGTACCCAGCCAAACCCAAGAAACTGCGAATCTCTATTGGGGTAGTAGGTCTAGGCCATTCCTTTACCGTTGCGATCTTTTGAGGGTCAACCTTAATTCCTTCTCCGGAGACGACATGCCCTAGAAATGTAGCAGATTTGCCAAAATTCACATTTGAGAACTTTGCATACAATTGGTGTTGGTGAAGATTCTGCAGAACTGCCCTGAGGTGGTCGACGTGATCCTCATGACTTCGTGAATATACAAGGATGTCGTCAACGAATACTATTACAAAGGAGTCAATAAACGGCTTGAAGACTCGATTCATAATATACATGAAAGTTGTCGGGGCATTGGTTAGCCCGAAAGACACTACCATAAATTCAAAGTGCCCATACCGGGTTCTAAAAGTTGTTTTCGGAATATCCCGCTCCCTTATCTTCAATGGATGATACCCTAACTGTAAATCAATTTTGGAGAAGAACTTAGCACCTTGAAATTGATCAAACAAATCATCTATTCTTGGCAATGGGTATTTATTTTTTATCGTGACCTTGTTGAGTTGCCGGTAGTCAATACACATCCACAGCGATCCATCTTTCTTTCTGACAAAGAGAATCGGTGCACCCCAAGGCGACACACTCGGTCGGATGAAGCCTTTCTCTAGCAAATCCTTCAGTTGTTCCTTCAGCTCTTTCAACTCTGCCGGCGCCATTCTATAAGGTGGAATGAATATAGGCTGGGTGCCTGGCATCACATCAATCCCAAAATCAATCTCCCTGTCTGGAGGAATCCCATGGAGCTCATCCGGAAACACATCGGGGAATTCATTCACAATTGTTACAGATTCAAGGGTAGGCACCTCAGTAGTGGTGTCCGCAACTCGGACCAAATGATAAATACATCCCTTCCTAATCATCTTTGTGGCCTTAAGGTAAGAAATAAACCTACCTTTTGGCGTAACATTACTCCCCTCCCACTCGACAGCTGGCTCATTAGGAAACTCAAGCCTCATGGTCCTAGTTCGGCAATCGAGTTTGGCAAAGCATGAATAAAGCCAGTCCATTCCCCTTATCACATCAAAATCAACCATTCCCAGTTTAATAAGATCGGCCATGGTATCCCGACCACGCACCGTGACAACACAATCTCTATAAACCCGTGTGGCCGTAATAGACTCGCCAACCAGAGTAGATACGGAGAACGGCTCATGAAGCTGTTCCGGTTCTATCCCGAAGCTTGTAGCAACATAAGGAGTAACATAGGATAAAGAAGACCCGAGATCAATGAGGGCATACACGTCGTGAGATTGAACAGTCAATATACTTGTAACGACATCTGGAGAAGCCTCTACACTCTGTCGAGCACTCATAGCATAGAGCCGACAGGGTCCTCCCGAACTCTGTACACCACCCCTAGCTGCACCACGCCCTGCGGGTGCTGGAGAACCTCGAGCTGGAGGGTGTGCTGAAGATGTAGCAACTTAGTACTGGATGATTGAGCTGTGCCCCTACCCGCCCCCTGGCGGGATGCACGACAATCCCTCTGAATATGGCCTCTCATCCCGCATCCATAGAATACTGGCATATCCAGGTAGCAAACTCCTGAGTGTATCCTTCCACATTTGGGGCATGGGTCCCTCTGCTGCTGCTGGAATCTCCCTCCTGATCGGCCCTGATGGTGGGGCCCCCTGCTGCCCTGGCTAGGCCTAAAGCGACTCCCCTACTGCTGACCGTGCCCTGATGGCGGGGCACTGGCTGAAGACTGGGCATAAGACTGGGATGGCCCTGATGTTCCCCCCCGGAAAGCTGATCTCGCACCTCCGAATGAATCCCCAAGGTTGCCCGCGGATCGGGCCCTACTATTACCCTCTCGTTCCATCCTGTGTTTTAGCTTTTGAGCCTCGGTAGCTTGGGCAAAGGCCACCATCCTTCCATAGTTCATGTCAGAATTTAGAGCAGCTGTGGCGGCTTCATTAATGACCAAAGGGCCAAGGCCCTGTACAAATCGACGCACCCTAGCCTCCATAGTCGGCATAATGTGAACAGCATACTTTGACAGGTGCGTGAGCTCCGTGTGATACTCCCACACACTCTTACTACCCTATTTAAGGGTCTCAAACTCCGCAGCACGGGTTGCCTTAGTCACGGCAGGCAAGAAATGGTCTATGAAGGCATCCGCAAACTCACTCCACCTCGTAGGAGGGCTCCCCTCCTCACGGGAATCCTCCCACATCTCGAACCAGGAATACGCCACCCCTTTCTGACGATAGGAGTCCAACTCCACTCCCTCCATCTCAGTAGCACGCATAACTCGGAGAGTCTTATGCATCTCATTAATGAAATCTTGAGGGTTTGCCTCGGGATCAGTACCTGTGAACACTGGAGGGTCTAACTGAAGGAACCTGTTTACCCTAGAACCAGAAGAATCCTCTTGCAAGCTAAAGGAGGTAGGTGCAACGTTTGACCTTTGCGCCTGAGAAGCCACTAACTGAGTCAGCATCTGAATAGCTCCCCTAAGATCCCCAAATACCGGGACCAGAGGCTGGGGCAGGAGGTGGAACAGGCATATCGGCGGGAGGGATGGTGGCACCCTCCGCAGGTGCAGGAACTGGGGTAGTCTGTTCTGGAGTAGAGGAATCAGGTAGTGTAATAGTAGGGCGATTATCCTCACCCGCAATATCAAGTAGGGAACAATCAGCCACTCTTGAGGTGGCATTGGCTTCTTGGCACATTCTCACTTTCTTCTTAGGTTCCATTTACTAAAAGTTAGAACAATGCACGAGTTAGAGGAAAACAACCTCACACTCCGCTCTAACGCACGATATAGAACAACAATGAAGGGTATTATTCCTAAATGTCCAAGTAGCCCCCTACTTATAGATGTGGTCGACAACACACCGATAAGAAGGGCTCTACTAAACACTGCTCCGAGACATCCTAGGACGCTTTAAAACCTTAGGCTCTGATACCTATGTGTCACACCCCAACCTCGGGAGCGCGACCGGCGCGCGACCGAGTGAACCCGGTCGAGCAAGCCTATCCAGTCTTTCCTACCCGACTCATTCACGAACAAAAATGGAAACGTGTTACCATTTGTTAAACAGGGAAGAGACAAGTTATATAAATGTGAAAAAGTTACTAGTCCATTTATATTTAAACGCCATAGGCCATAATTAAGTTTCCAAAGGTACATACAGTTGACAATCTAGTGGAAGAGTTTCAAAAATACAATGTGATCCAATAACCATCCCGACACCCATACATGAACCACATAAATGTCTAGGGAGCCTCTAAGGATACAAAAGATTAACATCACAATGCTGACAACAAGGCCCCGGCTACACCTCAAAATATGGTAATTTACACAAAAGAAGGACTACACAACCCCTAGGAGTAACGTGGCTCACCAAGACTGCTGTAAGGAGAGAGAAAGAGAGCACCACTATCTGCGATCGGCGCTATCTGCGATGTGAACCACCTATATCCATTCAAAAATGTAGCGCCCCCGGCAAAAGGGACGTTAGTACTGTCGAATAGCACTAGTATGTAAGGCAAACACAAACCTTATTAGAATGAACAGTGAAGCAAATAGAAGGCAGTCACAAAAATTAACAAGTACTTCACAGAATTACAAGGAACCACCAAATAAGGATCACATCATTCTAGTTCATTCTTTCCATCTGTTTTAGGTTGAAGATCATTAGTGCCAAGTGCCACAACCCATAATGCCACCGTGGTTTTTACATGGAGTCCGGTCTCGGCCCGACCGGCTAAGCCATCACAAGTAAGACATATCCAAATTCTTAATGATAACAGAAGTCCAACATAAATGCCACCATGTGTACAGCATGGCATCCGATCTCGGCCCGATCGGCTAAGCCATCTCACTTGGGAAATAACCTCTTTCAATTATCCATTTCATCTACATTTCTTTCCATCTTTCATTACTTGACACAAGCAGCCCTATTTACTAAGTAGTTCTTGGCACTTGGACACGTTTTATAATTCAAGTCTTTCTCTTTATTATTTTCCCAAATATCGTCAATAACCATGTCAATAAGTGCTATCATATAAGGCATGCGCACACAAGGAAAGAAAAGAAAACAAAAGGAAAGCTTGGAGAACATGATCACATTTTCAAATAGCATGATTTCAGGGCAACACTTAGAACAAATATGGAACATAAATCTTTCACCCCAATACATAAAGGCAAACCATTTAGTATGATCAATTCAGAACTCACACCAATTATTCGGACACCAAGAGTTCAATACTAAGAAGAAGAGGGTTAGCCATACATACCTCATTTGAATCTTTCCCTAATTCCTACGACAAGTTCCGGAACCTTTAGCACCTTCAATCTATTTAACAATGTAGCACAATTGAACACATTATTAGGAAATTGATCATAGCCCTAGCTCACTTGAGCATTATATCAAACATTATGTGTTTGTTGAGGTCCATGACCCCCTTTTTAGTGGAAGATTTCCCCAACCCATTCCCTAGTTTTTTTCCTATCTTTGTCTTAGCATCCCCCCACATACCTTAGGATCATATGCATGCAAGTTAACCACTATAATCCCCATGAATTACCTCACTAAAGGTCCATTTTAGCTGCAATAGAGAATTGAGAGCTTGGGTGATAGAAGCTTACCTCTTGGAAGGGAGACCTAGGTGCCTTGTTTGTTAATCTTCAAGATGTTTAGGCTAGGATTTGATAAACAATGAATGGATACCCCTTCCCCTCTCTTTGATCCTCCTCTCTTACTCTAATTATCTGAGAAAGTATGCTGAAAATGGCCTAAGGTGGGTGTTTTAATGGAATGGGGTCGGGTTTTAAATTAAGAAAATGGGTGCCTCGATACAGGTTTGCGGTCGCATATGCGACCGCATAATGGTTATGCGGTCTACAAAGTGACCGTAGAATGAGCCTCAGGAAGTTAAGTTTTCTGTCCGAGTATGCGACCGATATGCGGTCCGCATATCTATTCTGAGATCGCATAATGCACCGTAGAAATTTCCTTCGCAAAAGTTCAAGGAAGATATGCGATCAATATGCGGCCAGCATAGCGATTATGCGATCGCATAATTGGGCCGCATATCTGGCCTCAAAATTGGCCAGCTTTCTGTTTCACTCTACGGCCATTATGCGGTCCGCAGAGCTATTATGCGGCCGCATAATGGGCCTCAGAAACGCGTTCTTTTGGGAAACTTTTTCCTCTATGTTGTAGGGTATTGTTCAATCCAAAAAGTCCGAACCGCTTCTAGTATAATAAGGCAAGAATCCAACTCGGCACCACGAAATCCCGAGTTTTTGGTTAAGAATTTTACGGGTCCTTGCGCTATGTTTTCTTTCTACGATCCCATTTTGTTGAGGAGTGTAGGTACATGTTCTTTGATGAATACTCCCTTTTTATAGAAAGAAGGATGAGGTTTCTGTATTTATAAGCTCTGAACCATTGTCTGATCTAAGCTACTTTATATTTGTTTTGAAGAAAGTTTCAACCAAGGATATGAACCCTTTGATAACTTGCAATGCATTTCTTTTATTGGTCAACAGGTCGGTCCAGGTGGCCCTACTATGATCATCCACTAGGGTGAGAAAATATTTATAGTTGTCATGAGTGGCCACATGGTAGGGTCCCCAGAGGTCTACATGAAAGAGTTCAAAAGCAGATGTTGTGGTGCTGGTTCTGTGGGGGAATGCAAATCTATGTTGCTTAGCCATGGGACAAATAGAGTAGAGAAAAGGTTGTTTTGTTAAGAACTAAATAGGAATAGAGGATATCTCCCTCATCTTCACAAAAGGTACATGTCCCAATCTATAATGCCACAGTAAGTCAGCTTGATTCATATCAGACAAGAAAGAGTGTGATGAAAAGCATTGACTTTTATTACCAATGGAATTATTTACAAGTGAATCTGAATTGCAAGTAGAAATATTTACAGGTGACTCAGAATGTTGACAGTGCAAACTATTTACATCAGAGGTCTTAGACAAAACAGAATCTTAAAAAGACAAAGAGACAGGTGAAGTGGAGCAGGAATTCTTCAAACATCTCGAACATAGGAGGTATAAGACATCCTTGACCTTGCCAATCTCTAGAGGCCTCTTCATTGAAGGGACCTGCAGTAGACATAGGAAGTCAGAAAAAGCTACCAAACCTTTAAATTGAAAAGCTAATTAATGTATTGAATTAAGGTTGTATTTGAAGGATGGAACATAAAGAACTCTATGTACGATTTAAAACCTTGTATATATATCAACTTTTGAAAAGTCAAAGAGGTGCTAGCTTGACACTCTAGCATTGGCCATTCTTCCGATGCTTATATCTTTTTATCGTGATGTCATATGAATGAACGGTTAAGAGTGTTAGAAACTACGTTCCAAGACCTTCAATTTGGTATATAATATGTCCCAAAAAGACCTCATATAACACACGAAATGTATTGCTCAAAAAACTTTAGTGACACACCTACTTGTGAACTATGCAGTCTGCACAGCCTTGCAAAACTGCAAATATCTCTCTACTCCTATGTCGTATAGACAAACAGTTTAATGATTTAGAAACTAGACACGTAGATCTTCACTTTGGTAGGTAGATCATCCCCTAATTCCAAGTATATTGGGAGAAAAGCTCAGCTACACTTGACCTAATGTTCAACATATTTATGAATCTAACATATGATGATCTTTGCCAACTTTTGTTCCACAACTCGCTTGACTTCAAAATATAACACACGACTATCATACAACAAAAATAACTCATAACATAAACTTCATATCATTTTGAGCACCCTGGTCTCACCCCAAAAGTACATGTTATAACATTCCCAACTTGTCGACTTTCGACAAAAAATATTTTCTTCAATTGGTTTAGCTTCTAAGCCTTCCAACCCTCTTGGTACTTGCAGTACATGATCTTAAATATTTGTGACCTCTAAGTTAACATGATTAACTTACTTTATGTACTTTTAAAGATGATCTCATTTCAGAGCTTAGATCAATTGACTTACGACGTACTCTCACGTATGGAACTATGGGGTGTAACATTGTAGTAGTTAATATTCCGTTTGTTTTTATTTTTAATATCAAATAGAATATTAAGATAAAAAAGATCACTCGCTTTTAAACATTAAAGTAAGAGAAAAAATATTTACACACTTTAAATATTACATAATTAGTGTAATATTTAATTAGTGTAGCCATTTATGCGAGAGTTGGATGTGAAATAATAAATTTAAGTGGGGCTCATATGGTCATTGATAGTCTAAATAGTTCACACATGAAAGATTTACTTTTACACATAAGAGCTTTTCCTAACTTCAAAATTATAAAGGAGCATGATATACAAATAACACGTCTAAATATGTGCGGGGGAACCGTAAATTATTCAATGATGGTGTGAAACAACAAATTTAAGTGGGGCCCATGGATCATAATAGCCTTCATCATTGTTGGTCGTTGTACGTATAAATGGAGTCCAGAACCCAAATAATGTCTAATTAGACTCAAGCAACCAAACTATGGCAAAAAAGGGGGAGGGAGGGGGAATAGTTATAGCGCTTTAATCAAATGTGTTATATCCCTTTTTTTAACGGACAACGTTAACGTCCATCTCCCTTTTTCTTTCTTTTTGAAATACACACGGCGCATGAAATGCAGGTAAAAGGAATTTAATGTACTAAAAGAAAAGCAGAGTACTGGGTGATGCATTGGTTGAAGGCTAAATTTAGAGTTGGTTTTGGCCTTTAGGTCCAAGGTTCGAATCTTGCCATCTACAAAATCTTATTTTTTATATTTCTTTTTTATTTTTCATTTCTTTTTATTATTTGGTTTAAGTATTTAGATATAAATACTTTGATATTTAAAATTAATTTTCAATATGATTAAAATAATTTAATATTTATTAGAAAATTATGATTTTTGAATTCATTCAAAGTAAAAAAAAAGGAGCAGCCTTTGATTATTTCATTAAAAATAACTAACGATATTTTTAGTAGTTGTTATTTTGTATGATATGCAAAATAAAATTATTATTTTCTCTTTTTATTTTCAAATTAGAATTATGAGTTTTATTTTATAGTTAAAATATCCATAAGAGAAATTTAGTTAATATATATAGTTTAATCCATTTCTTGGAATTCTTTTATTTTTTTAATTTTTTTCTTTTTAAATTTAATTATTCAAATTTTAGTTATATTTACACTATAAGAATAGTGGCAAGATTCGAACCTTGGACCAAAATGCCAAAACCAACTTTAAACCTAGCCTTCAACCATCCACCTAGTATTCTACTTCTCTTTTAGTACATTAAATTCCCTTTATCTGCCTTTCTTGTGCCGTTTGTATTTCAAAAAGAAAGAAAGAGGGAGATGGACGTTAATGCCTTCCGTTAATAAAACAGGGATATAGCGCATTTAATTAATGCGTTATACCTATTTTTGTCCCCCCCCCCCCCCCTTTTTCCATAGTTTGGTCGCTTGAGTCTAATTAGACATTATTTGGGTTCCGGACTCGTATAAATGGCAAATTCATGGGGGCCCACTGTTTCAGTAGATTAGACATAAAATACTAAAAATGCCCCATGCCGACAATGAGGACAACGTGAGATAATGGGAAAAGGCCAAATATATCCCTACTTTTTTATATTGTTTACTGTAATGACCGGGCCGGTCGTTTTGAGAGTTAGAGACCCTATTCACTATTAACTGATTCCCCAGTATCTATTTCTGCTATTGTGACTTGCCGGGAGGTTTAATTTTTGTTTTTGGAGTGCTTTGGGACGCTTAGTCCCTAAACGGTTGCTTAAGTCTTAAAATTTGGACTGTAGTCGGAACTGTGTGAAGACTATTCTGGAATGGAGTTCCTTATATTCCGTTAGCTTCGTTGGGTGAGTTTAGGCTTAAGGGTGTGTTTGGATTGTATTTTGGAGGTCCGTAGCTTATTTAGGCTTGAAATGGCGAAAGTCGAATTTTTGGAGATTTGGATCGGTAGTGAAATTTTTGATATCGGGGTAGGAATCCAATTCCGGAAGTTGGAGTATCTCAGTAATGTTGAATATGACTTGTGTGAAAAATTTGGGGTCAATCGGACGTGATTTGGTTTGTTTCAGCATCGGTTGTCAAATTTAGAAGTTTCATGTTCTTTAAGTGTGAATTGGAGGATGATGTGTGGTGTTAGCATTGTTTGATGTTATTTGAGTGCTTGACTGAGTTTGTATAGTGTTTTAGGATTGGTTGGTAAGTTTGGTTGAGGTCTCGGGTGCCTCGGGTGTGTTTCGGATGCTCAACGGGTTAAAAATTAAAGTTAGGCCATTGTTGAAGATTTTTTGGTGCTGGTGTAATCGCACCTGCGGAGAGGTCACCGCAGGTGATAGCCCGCAGAAGCGGGACTTGGAGCGCAGAAGCGGAATTGGGCAGCCCAGGCCGGGATTGCAAGTGCGAGGTTATTTTCGCGTCTGGGATGCCCGCAGATGCGAGGAAGGAACCGCAGAAGCGGCCTAGGACCGCAGAAGCGGGAGACTTTCCGCAGGTGCGGCCTCCTTATTGCAGTTGCGGCCCTGAGGACTTAAGTGATTTTTCGCACCTGCGATGGCTTTCCAGCAGGTGCGATGAAAGGACCACAGGTGCAGTTTAACTGACAGAAAAGGGGGCCAAATTGAGTGTTTATGTCATTCTTCACCATTTGACCTTGAGAGCTCGGATTTAGGCGATAATTTGAAGAATTTTTAGAGGGAGCTGTTGGGGAACGATTCCTTACTCGGTTTTGCGCTATATTTCATTAATCTATTATTGTTTTCTTTATTTAATCAAGGATTTTGAGTGAGAAAGCTGGAAAAATGGGGAAAAGTTTCCCAATCAAATTTCTGAGTTTTGAGTGGGATTTAGACCTCAAATTTGGATAATTTTGGTAGGACTGAACTCATGAGTGAATGGGTGTCCATAATTTGTGACTTTCACCAAATTCCGAGACGTGGGCCCGGTGAGGCTTTTTGAGCGATTATCCAATTTCTTGCCTTAACTTTGATTCATTAGCTGGATTAGTTTCTTGTAGTTATATTTATGTTATGTAATTGATTTGTCTGGATTTGGGCCACCCGGAGCCGGATATTCGTGGAAAGAGCATTATTTCGGATTGATTGAGTTTGGTTCAAGGTAAGTGGCTTGCCTAACCTTGTGTGGGGAAAATCCTCTTAGGATTTGGTACTGATTGATATATGAGTGCCGTGTACGTGAGGTGACGAGTACGTACACGGGCTATTTGTTGTAAAACTCCATTTTCACTAAGTCATAACATGTTTTCTCCTTGTTTGATTTACACTAGCATATGTACTATCCTGTTTAGACTAGAAAAGCTTGCCTACGTGTTTTAACTGCCTATTTGAACTCTGTACAACATGTTTAGTAAAATTACTTGGTTTTATTTGATTTGAACTTAACCTAAGCTGTAGATTTTCTCACTGCGACTGTTATTTATATTGGTTGGGCTTTATATTTACTTTGGGACTACGAAACAGATATTCTGAGAGATCCCCATGTACTGCATATTTACTTTGGGACTACGGAATGGTATTCGGGGAGATCCCCCAGTACTGCATATTTACTTTGGGACTATGGGACGGTATTCCGGGAGATCCCCTTGCACATTTACGTTTGGAACTACGGGACGGTATCCCGGGAGATCTCTTGTTGCTATTACTGTGTTATGAGCTGTTGGCTTTCATTGAATTCTATTCCTGTCAGATTCCCGTATTTATTTTACTGTAATACTTCCTTCTTCTTATTTCATCATATTTATACTAGTAGGGCCCTGATCTGATCTCGTCAATACTCGATCGAGGTTAGGCTTGGCACTTACTGGGTACCGTTGTGGTGTATTCATACCCTTTCCTGCACATGTTTTTCCGTGTGCAGATCCAGGTACTAGCTATCAACCTTGAGTCTAGCTGTGTGGTTGCTGCCTCAGGAGACTTCAAGGCACATATGCCCGCATCCGCAGACCTCGGAGTTCCCTTCTATCCCCTTGTGTTAATTTCCCCCTTGTTTTCCTCTGTCATGGATGTATAGAGCAGTAGAAACTCTTAGAAGCTTGTGACACTGCGACATTCCGGGTTTTGGGAAAAATGATTATTGTATATGCCGAGTGGCACTGTTTACGCTTATTAATTATATCTGTTAGCTATTGTCTTTGTGTTTTGATTTCATTTCCGTAATATTAGGCTTACCTAGTCATAGAGACAAGGTGCCGTCACGACAATTCACAAAGGGAGGAACTAGGTCGTGACAAGTTGGTATCAAAGCTCTAGGTTCATAGTAGTCGTGAGTCACAAGCCGGTTTATTAGAGTCTCGCGGATCGGTACGGAGACGTCTGTACTTATCTTCGGGAGGCTATGGAACTATTAGGAAAATCCCACTTCATTTGATTCCTTGTCTTGCGAGATTATTGACTTCTAAATTCTAAACTTCTGTCTTCTATTCTATCAGATGGTGAGGACACGTGCTACCGGAGATGGCCAGGCACCCGCGTCCCCTGCTAGAGCCGCCCAAGGCCGAGGATGGGGAAGAGGCCGAGGACGTATGCGTGGTGCAACCAGAACACCTGCGTGAGCTGCTGCAGAGGAGATACCAGTAGCTCCAGTCGGAGCACAGGCACCTGATACGCCTACTACTACTACTCCAGCTCTTCAGGAGACCATTGCACAGTTCATGAGCATTTACACCGCTCTAGCTCAGGCAGGGTTGATTCCCCTTACTGTAGCCACATCTTAGGCCGGGGGAGGAGCACAGACTCCCGCCACCCACACCTAGAGCACCGGGTTCAGGTTGATCAAATTCCAGAGGTTATATCGGTACCATCTGTAGCCCCAGCTCAGCTCGAGGGTAGGGCAGCAGTTTCAGAGGAGGAGGAGCGTAGGCTAGAGAGGTACAAGAAGTACGGCCCTCCTACATTCAGTGGTCTAGCGTTAGAGGATGCTAAAGGATTTTCGGAGGAGTGCCACCGTATCCTCCGCACTATGGGCATAGCATAGTCGACTGAGGTTTCTTTCATTGCCTTTCAGCTTCGAGGAGCGGCCTATCAGTGGTGGCGTACTTATCAGTTGGACACTCCGGCTGAGGCAACTTCCCTTTCATGGACTCAGTTCTCAGACATGTTTTTGAGAGAGTATGTCCTTCAGAGCCTTAGGGCCGCATGGCACACGGAGTTTGAGCAGTTGCGCCAAGGTGTTATGACTGTTTCAGAGTATGCAGTCCGTTTCAGTGACTTGGATAGACATGCACCGACCTTGGTTTCTACAATTTGAGAGAGGGTTCGCCGGTTTATTAAGGGACTCATTCCCAGCATTCGGACTAGCATGGCCCGGGAGTTAGAGATGGATATCTCGTATCAGCAGGTGGTGAGTATTGCTAGGAGAGTGGAGGGAATGCTAGCTCGGGATAGGGGGGAGAGAGAGGCCAAGAGGTCTCGAGAGTCAGACCATTATTCTGGTTCTCGTGCCCCAGCTGCAGTTATTCATGGTAGGGGTTAAGTGATTTGCCCCGTTAATTCAGCTCTTCCAGCCGCCAGTGGTATTCCAGCTCCTCCTAGACCTCAAGAACCTTATTATGCACCTCCAGTATCTAGTGTGCCTCCTGTATAGGGTGCCTTTAGTGGTCAGTCCAGCAGACCTAGCTCGAGCCAGCCACAGCCGCCACGTCCTCCCAGATCTTGTATTGAGTCTGGCGACACTTGCCATATGGTGAGGGATTGCCCTAGACTTAGGAGGGGTGCACCTCCATAGACTTCTCAGCCACAGCGTGCTCCACAGGGTTCTCAGGCCCTGATTCCAGCTGCCACTCCACCTGCTCAGCCAGCTCGAGGTAGAGGTCGGGGAGGTAGAGGTCACCCTAGAGGGAGAGGCCAGGCGAGATACTATGGCCTTCCTGCTCGTACAGAGGTTGTTCTTCCGATTCTGTCATTAAAGGTATTGTTCCGGTCTGTCATAGAGATACATCGATTCTATTCGATCCAAGCTCCACTAATTCCTATGTGTCCTTTTATTTTACCCCGCATTTGGGCGTATCTCCAAATTCTTTGAGTTCCCCTATTTATGTATCTACTCCTGTGGAGATTCTAGTGTTGTGGACCGCGTTTATCGGTCATGTTTTATTGCTCTTAGTGGTTTTGAGACTAGAGCCAATTTACTATTGCTCAGCATGGTAGATTTTGATGTTATCTTGGGCATGTACTGGTTGTAGCCCCAATATTCTATGCTTGATTATCACGCTAAGACCGTGACGCTGGCTATGCTAGGTTTACCACGATTTGAGTGGAAGGTTACCTTAGATTACACTCCTAGTAGAGTTATTTCATTTCATTAAAGCTCAACGAATGGTTGAGAAGGGGTGTGACATGTATCTAGCTTATGTGAGAGATATCAGTATTGATACCCGTACAGTTGAGTCGGTCCAAGTAGTGAGAGATTTCCCTAATGTGTTTCTAGCTGATCTTCCTGGCATGCCGCCCGACACAGATTTTGATTTTGGCATTGACTTGTTGCCGGCACTCAGCCCATCTCTATTCCTCCTTACCGTATGGCCCCTCTTAAGTTGAAGGAGTTGAAGGAACAGTTATAGGAATTGCTTGATAAGGGCTTCATTCGGCCTAGTGTGTCACCTTGGGGTGTTCCTATCTTGTTTGTGAAGAAAAAGGATGGTTCTATGCATATGTGCATTGATTATCGTCAGCTGAACAAAGCTACTGTGAAGAACTGGTATCCTTTGCCTCGTATTGATGACCAATTTGATCAGTTATACGGTGCTTGAGTGTTTTCCAAGATTGATTTGCGTTCAAGTTATCATCAGTTGAAGATTCGGGAGCCAGAAATTCCGAAGACTGCTTTCAAGACTCGGCATGGTCATTACGAGTTCCTTGTGATGTCATTTAGGCTGACCAACGCCCCATCAGCATTTATGCATTTGATGCGCATTGTATTTCGGCCTTATCTGGATACATTTGTCAATATCTTTATTGACGACATTCTGGTGTACTCCCGGAGTTGGGAAGATCATGAGCAACATCAGAGGACTGCGCTTCAAACCTTGAGTTAGATGAAATTATATGCAATGTACTCAAAATGTGAGTTCTGGTTGGATTCCGTGGCATTTTTGGATCACATAGTGTCGAGTGAAGGGATCAAGGTTGATAGGAAAAAAGAGGTAGCGATGTAGAGTTGGCCCAGACCGTCCTCAGCACTAGAGATCCGGATTTTTCTTCGTTTGGAGGGCTATTACCTCGATTTGTTGAGGGATTTTCATCTATTGCAGCACTTATGACCAGGCTGACCTAGAAGGGTGCTCCATTCAGGTGGATGGAAGAGTGTGAAGAGAGCTTCCAAAAGCTCAAGACAGCTTTGACTATAGCCCCAATATTGGTATTGCCTTCAGGTTCAGGGTCTTATACAGTTTATTATGATGCGTCATGAATTTGCCTAGTCGCGATGTTGATGCAGGACCGTAGGGTGATTTCCTACGCATCTAGACAGCTGAAAGTGCATGAAAAGAACTATCCTATCCACGAACTTGAGCTAGCAACTATTATTCATGCCTTGAAGATTTGGAGGCACTATTTGTACGATGTCCCTTGTGAGATCTATACTGATCACCGAAGTTTGCAGCATCTATTCAAGTAGAAGGATATTAATTTACGTCAGAGGAGGTGGATAGAGCTGCTTAAGGGTTATGATATCACCATTTTGTACCACCCGGGGAAGGCCAATATGGTGGCTGACGCTTTGAGTTGCCGGGCAGAGAGTTTGGGGAGTTAAACTTTTCTACCAGCAGCAGAGAGGCCCATGGCGTTGGATGTTCAGGCCTTAGCCAGCCAGTTTATCACATTGGATATTTCTGAGCCTAGTCGAGTATTGGCTTGTGTGGTCTCTCGGTCTTTATGATCGTATCAGGGAGCGTTAGTATGATGACCCCCATCTACTTGTCCTTAAGGACACGGTCTAGCATTGTGATGCTAAGGATGTCACTATTGGGGATGATGGTACTTTGAGGATGCAGGGCAGGCTACACCTAATGTAGACGGGTTGCGTGAGCTGATTTTTCAGGAGGCTTATAGCTCGCGGTACTCTATTCATCCGGTTGCCGCGAAGATGTATCAGGACTTGAGGCAGCATTATTGGTGGCGTAGGATGAAGAAGGACATAGTGGAGTAAGTTGCTCGGTGCCTAATTTTCCAGAAGGTGAAGTATGAGCATCAGCAGCCGGGTGGGTTTCTTCAGAAGTTAGAGATTCCGGAGTGGAAGTGGAAGCGGATCACTATGGATTTCGTTGTTGGACTCCTACGGACCCAGCGGAAGTTTGATGCCGTTTGGGTAATTGTGGATAGGCTGACCAAGTCAGCTCATTTCCTTCCTATGATGACTACCTATTCTTTCGAGCAGTTGGCTCGAGTCTATATCCGTGAGATTGTTAGACTTTATGGCGTGCCGGTATCTATCATCTCTGACCGGGGTACGCAGTTTACATCACGATTCTGGAGAGCCGTACAACAAGAGTTGGATACTCGGGTGGAGTTGAGGACAACATTTCACCCTCAGACGGACGGGCAGTCCAAGCGCACTATCGAGATTCTCTAGGATATGCTCTGTGGTGTATGATGGAGTTTGGAGGTTCTTGGGATCAGTTCTTGCCACTTGCGAAGTTTTCCTACAACTACAATTATCAGTCTAGCATTCAAATGGCACCGTTTGAGGCTTTGTATGGTAGGCGGTGTCGGTACCCAATTGGTTGGTTCGAGCCGGGCGAGGCTAAATTATTGGGCACAAATTTGGTTCAGGATGCCTTGGAGAAGGTTAAGGTGATTCAGGATAGACTTCGCACAGCCCAGTCCACAGAAGAGTTATGGGGACCGGAAGGTTCACGATGTTGCATTCATGGTTGGAGAGCGGTTTTTGCTCCAGGTTTCGCCTATGAAAGGCGTCATGAGGTTCGGAAAGAAGGGAAAGCTGAGCCCTAGGTTCATTGGTCCATTTGAGGTGTTGCGGCAAATTGGGGAGGTTGCTTATGAGCTTGACTTGCCTCCCAGTCTAGCAGGAGTTCATCTGGTATTCCATGTTTCTATGCTCCTGAAGTATCACGGTGATCCGTCTCACGTATTAGATTTCAGTTCAGTCTAGTTGGACAAGGATCTATCCTATGTTGAGTAGCCAGTGGCTATTATGGGCATGCAGGTTCGAAAGCTGAGGTCAAAGATCATTGCACTAGTGAAGGTTCAGTGGCGGGGTCAGTCGGTCGAGGAGGCGACTAGGGAGACCCAGCAGGATATGCGCAGCCGTTATCCTCATCTTTTCACCACTTCAGGTATTTCTCAATGCTCGTTCGAGGACGAATGATTGTTTTAAGAGGGGGAGGATGTAACTAACCGGCCGGTCGTTTTGAGCGTTAGAGCCCTGATCCCCTATTAACTGCTTCTCCCGTATCTATTTATGCTATTGTGACTTGCCGGGAGGTTTCATTTTGGGTTTTGGAGTGTTTTGGGAAACTTAGTCCCTAAACGGAGGCTTAAGTCTTAGAATTTGGACCGTAGTAGAAACTGTGTGAAGATGACCCCGGAATGGAGTTTCGTCGATTCCGTTGGGTGATTTGGGCTTAGGGGTTTGTCCGGATTATGTTTTGGATGTCTCTAGCTTATTTAGGCTTGAAATGGCGAAAGTCAAATTTTTGGAGATTTGAACCGGTAGTGGAATTTTGATATCGGGGTCGGAATCTTCCAAAAGTTGGAGTAGCTCCGTAATGTTGAATATGACTTGTGTGCAAAATTTGGGGTCAAACGACGTGATTTGGTTGGTTTCGGCATTGGTTGTCGAATTTAGAAGTTTCACATTCTTTATGATTGAATCGGGGGATGACTTGTGTTGTTAGCATTGTTTGATGTGATTTCAGTGCACGACTGAGTTGGTATTGTGTTTTAGGATTGGTTGGTATGTTTTATTGAGGTCCCGGGGCCTCGGGTGTGTTTCAGATGCTCAACGGGTTGTAAATTGGACTTAGGCCATTGCTGAAGATTTTCTGGTGCTGGTGTAATCGCACCTGCGGAGAGGTCACTACAGGTGCGAGACTGCAGAAGCGGAATTGGGTAGCCCAGGCCGGGATCGCAGGTGCGAGGCTATTTTTCCCGCAGATGCGAGGAAGGAACCACAGAAGCGAGAGACTTTCCGCAGGTGCACTCTATCGCAAATGTGGCCCTGAGGACATAAGTGATTTTTCGCACCTGCGATGGATTTCCCACAAGTGCGGTGCCGCAGGTGCGATGAAAGGACCACAGGTGCGGTTTAACTGGCAGAAAAGGGGGCAAAATCGAGGGTTTATGTCATTCTTCACCATTTAACCTTGAGAGCTCAGATTCAGGTGATAATTTGAAAAATATTTAGAGGGAGCTATTGGGTAACGATTCCTTACTCGGTTTCTATTGTTGTTTTCTTCATTTAATCAAGGATTTTGAGTGAGAAAGTTGGGAAAATTGGGGAAAAGTTCCCCAATCGAACTTCTGAGTTTTGAGAGGGATTTAGACCTCGGATTTGGATAATTTTGGTACGAGTAAACTCGTGAGTGAATGGGTGTTCATAATATGTGACTTTCACTCGATTCCGAGACGTGGGCCCGGGGAGGCTTTTTGAGCGATTGTAACGACCTGGGTGGTCGTTTCGAGAGTTGTAGCCCCATTTCTTCATTTTTACTTCTTTTTGTGTTCTTCAGCTATATTTTTATATGTCGGGTCAACTGGTTCGGGTCTAGAGTGGTTTCGGAGAGGATTTGAGACACTAGCCCTTTTTGTGAAGGCTTAAGTAAGGAAAATTGACCGGATGTTGATTTAGGTATAAACGATCTCGGATGTGAATTTTGATGGTTTTGTTAGCTCCATTAGATGATTTTGGACTTAGGAGCGCGTCCGAAATGTGATTTGGAGGCCCGTGGTAGGATTAAGCTTGAATATGCGAAAGTTAGAATTTTTGCGATTTTGGTCGGTAGTGGCAATTTTGATATCGGAGTCGGATTGGATTTCGGGAAGTTAAAGTAGGTTCGTGGTGTCATTTTTGACGTGTGTGCAAAATTTGAGGTAATTCGGACGTGGTTTGATAGGTTTCAACATCGTTTGTGGAATTTACAAGTTTAGAAGTTCTTAGACTTGAATCCGAGGGTAATTTGGTGTTTTGATGTTGTTTTGAGTGATTTGAAGGCAAGACTAAGTTCGTATGTTGATATGTGACTTTTTGGTATGTTTGGTTGAACTCCCGAAGGGCTCGGGATGATTTCGGATGGTCAACAGAGAGTTTGGAATTGGAAAAATGCAGCTGAAGCTGCTGCTGCTGGTGTTTCCGCAGCTGCGGAGTGGGAACCGCAAGTGCGAGGTCGCAGGAGCGGCTAAGGAGCCGCAAAAGTGGCTACAAGGGACTTGAGCAGGAGCCGCAGGTGCAAAGTGTTTCCCGCACCTGCGAGAGGCGCATATGCGAACAAGCAAGCGCAGGTGCGGGAGGGGATGCGCAGGTGCGAGTTTGTTTTCGCACCTGAGATGATCGCAGATGCGGTCCCATGTATTTAAGTGATTTTCCGTAGATGCGGAGGTTTTTGTGCAGAAGCGGCACCGCATGTGCGCATTTTGGGCCGCAGGTGCCAAAAGCCTGGGCAGAAGGAGGATTCCCAGGGATTCTTGGATAAGTGTTAGAGGATTCTCCGTACAACATGTATTCTGGAGACCAATGGGGTCTCATTCACTACTTTTCAGTTCTCTGGAGCTGCCTTCACTTGGTGGGAGTCTTATGAGAGGCGTAGGCCTGTTGGTACAGCACCCCTTACAAGGCAACAGTTCTCCATCCTCTTCCTAGAGAAGTATGTGTCGCAGTCCCGCAGAGAGGAGCTGCGCAGGCAGTTCGAGCAATTGCATCAGGATGATATGACTATGGTGCAGTATGAGATGAGATTCTCTTAGTTGGCCCGTCATGCTATCTGGTTGGTTCCCATAGATAGGGAGAGCATCAGGAGATTCATTGATGGCCTCACTTGTCAGCTGCGAATTCTTCTTACTAGAGAGAGGGTATATGGCGCTTCTTTTGAGAAGGTTGTTGACATTGCTCGGGATATAGAGTCGATTCGCCGCCAGGAGCGAGTTGAGAGGGAGGCCAAGAGGCCTCGGGGATCTGGTAGTTTTGGTGGTGTTCCTTCTGGAGATCAGTTTCACCACGGTAGGGGTCGTCCCTTCAGCCATGCTCAGGCAGCTCGTCCAATTCACTATGGCGCATCATCTGGCCATGGTTCTCACAGTTCTCAGCAGGGCCACTCATCTCTCAGTGCCCTTCCAGCTCAGAGTTTGTCTCAGGCACCATCGACTCAGGGTTCATCAATGCCTGGTCCTTCTACCGGGTACCCCGGTGCTTCGGGCTCCCTTCAATCCCTATTGCCATTTGCAGGGAGAGGTTGCTTTGAGTGTGGGGATTTGGGTCATATCAAGAGGTTCTATCCCCGCCTTAAGGGAGGTTCATCCCAGTAGAGGAGTCAGCCTTTGGCTTTAACACCAGTAACTTAACCACCCACCCAGCCAGCTCCGGGTGGAGGTCAGTCAGCTAGGGGTCGCCTTGGAGGGGGAGGCCAATCAGGTGGCGGCAAGGTCTGTTTCTATGCCGGATATTCGTGGAAAGAGCATTATTTCGGATTGATTGAGCTTGGTTTGAGGTAAGTGTCTTCCCTAACCTTTTATGGGGGAAATCCTCTTAGGATTTGGTACTGATTGATATATGAGTGCCGTGTACATGAGGTGACGAGTACGTACATGGGCTATTTGTTGTAAAACTCCGTTTTTCACTAAGTCATAACATGTTTTCTCCTTGTTTGATTTACACTAGCATATGTACTATCCTGTTTAGACTAGAAAAGCTTGCCTACGTGTTTTGATTACCTATTTGAACTCTATGCAGCATGTTTAGTGAAATTACTTGGTTTTCTTTGATTTGAACTTAACCTAAGCTGTAGAATTTCTTGCTGCGACTGTTATTTATATTGGTTAGGCTTTATATTTACTTTGGCACTACGAAACAGGTATTCCGAGAGATCCCCATGTACTGCATATTTACTTTGGGACTATGGAATAGTATTTCGGGAGATCCCCCTGTACTGCATATTTACTTTGGGACTACGGAACGGTATTCCGGAGAGATCTACCTGCACATTTATGTTTGGGACTACGGGACGATATCTCGGGAGATCCCTTGTTGCTATTACCGTGTTCTGAGCTTTTGGCTTTCATTGAATTCTATTCCTGTTAGATTCTCGTATTTATTTTACTGTAATATTTCCTTCTTCTTATTTCAACATATTTATACCAGTAGGGCTGTAACCTGATCTCGTCAATACTCGACCGAGGTTAGGCTTGGCACTTACTGGGTACCATTGTGGTATACTCATACCCTTTCCTGTACATGTTTTTCCGTGTGCAGATCCAGGTACAAGCTATCAGCCTCAAGTCTAGCTGTGTGGTTGCTGCCTCAGGAGACTTCAAGGCACATATGCCCGCGTCCGCAGACCTCGGAGTTCCCTTCTATCCCCTTGTGTTAATTTCCCCCTTGTTTTCCTCAGTCATGGATGTCTTAATGTTTTTGTTGCACCAAAGGTATGGAGACTTTGCAAGTGTTAGTAATAGACGTTGAAGTTCCTTGGTGACTTTACAATGTCGAATTCAGCTTTGCTTTAATCAATGTCTACGCATTGTGCACTCTTAAGTTAGTCGATCGAACTATACTAACTAGAGAATGATCAGCTACATATAATACACAATAACTGGACCGACTGAATGCTACGGTGTGTATACGATTAAAAAATTAAAAAAAATTAAAACAATTCCATCCATTATTACAAGAAAAGAAGTTGGTGCATTAGTAATCTAAAATATCCATGAATAATTTGTATAGTCTTGTATCTTTAGCATTCACATCAATAGTAACTTCTGAACGTAATGGAGCAATAAGAACAACAAGTGATTTAAATAAAAGGAAATTGAGAGATTTTGGATTAACAGATCAAGGGGTAATTTTTAAAAGTTTGCTGATGGTAGGGTAAATTTGGCTATATAGTATAACGGTAAGGTGTCACGACCCAAAAACCACAAGTCGTGATGGCACCTAACTCAACCCGCTAGGTAAGCCAACTAACAGAAAAATACAACTCAACTGAGATTATAAGAGAGTAGAAAATAGATAACTGAACATTTACGAATTTACCAAGACCAGATAGTACGAATCACGAGCTTCTAAGATTTAGAATTTCAAAACTGATACAAATAAATACACGTTCTGTTTGAAGGTTACATAAACAGATTAGCAATAACCTAAACTACCAAGAACAAGTGGCAGCTATATCCAAACGCACGAACATCTTCCGAATCAGCACCCGACGACACCAGCAACTCTGCTCCAAAATCTGCACGGGACGTGCAGAAGTGCAGTATCAGTACAACAGACCCCATGTACTGGTAAGTATTTTCTCTAACCTCGTCGAAGTAGTGACGAGGCATTTGGTTAAAAAGATGCTTATTTAAATAACCTTTACATTAGATTAACAGTAAAGCAGTTCACAGTATAACGGATAAAAGTATCAAATACAACTCAGCGAGTCAGACAATGAATACTGTAAAGAACCACAATAGAATATTTATGATCTTTCCTTGTAGAGATATATGTCAAAAATGTCAAAATGTCAAATCACATGACACGGCAACACCCTTCTGCTTTTATCTCATCCTCATCATGTATAAATGAAATTATGTAACACTTCAATTAGCACGATAACACCCTTCGTGCGTTCAACTCATCTTTCCCAAGTGATCGTATAACAGAAACAACCATATCACAAGAACACAATAATAGGAACTTCTAAGTAGGAAATATGCAAGTAGCAACCGTGGACAAGGATACACTTGTGAGTCACAGTAAAGGACTAAGCGGAAAGCACGTGAGTAACAACAACAATTGGAAAACAGGAAATATCAACTTCAATTAACTAGCATGTTGGAGGCCTTAGTACAAACATAACAAATAAGAGGAAAAACGCATGTTCTTTACAAATTAACAAGCAAGGGCATGAATGGCTAGCATAGTGGAAGGCTTATACTGAAGTACAACAGAATAGATACAACATATAATATAAAAGCAGAAATAGACATGGTAATTGTAAGTTAAGCAAGTAAAAGACATGGACAGTGCAACAACAATCGAGATACAGGTCAAGTACAGGACAATAACAACAAGTCACACAAAATATGTAGATACAACAATAACAACTCAAGGTAAGGGCATAAACGTATACACGAGAAACAGATATCACATCATAATGCATGTCCCTCATCCTCACCTGCACGGAAACACCCTTCGTGCCATGACCTCACAATAACATACAAGCATAACAATATAAATGAAATGGCACGGCATCACCCTTCGTGCTTTTACTCTCAATAGTGTGGCACGGCATCACCCTTCGTGCTTTTACTCTCAATAATGTGTCACGACATCACCCTTCGTGCTTTTACTCTCAATAATGTGGCACGGCATCACCCTTTGTGCTTTTACTCTCAATAATATGGCATAGCATCACCCTTCGTGCTTTACACTCTCCCTCACATGATAATGTATAAACAATGGCACGGCATCACCCTTCGTGCTTTACACTCTTTCTTACCAAGCATATGAGTATCAATGACAAATAAGGAAGGAAGCACAAATAACATCAAGGAGAGTGCTTAAACGGATATTCCAAACACATTCCAAATGAACACTTTCCAAGTCAACAATGGTTCAAGAACCCTCAAGAACCGTATTATTCAAATACTTCCACGAATCTCATAAATGATCCACAACACAAGTATAGAGCCTAGCATCTCAAGAAATTCGGTTGTAGTAATGTAGTAATGATTTCACATAGAGATGACTGAATTAGACACATCAATGTATTCTTGCAATTTCCATAATGTTTGATCAAGTTATAACAAACTAAGTCTTGATATCTATCATTTTATATTATGTCCTTAGTATCTAAGAGTCAAACAAGGCATTAAGCAGAATGTCACAAAATTCTACAAACACAAATATAACATAAATCACCTCCGAGCATGATTAACCCTGGCACGTACATGTACGCTCGTCACCTCATATATGTATCACCCCCGCATGTAGCAAACAATGACAAATAGGAGGAAAAATTCTCTCAACAAAGCTAGGCAAAACACTTACCTCAATTCAGCTAATCCAACACTCAATTTAGCCTTTTCCTCTACGAATTCGCCTCCGCTCGACTCAATCTAGCCAATGACGACTTGAATACACCACACAATGCAAGAGAAAACAATTTCAATTAATAAAGCTATGATTTTTATTCAATTTCTAAAAAGTCAACAAAAGTTAAACGCCGGGCTCGCCTGGTCAAAACCTGGTCCAAGGGTAGGTCTTGACTACCCACAGCCTCACGAGTCCAAATATGTGTTTTGTTTTCAAATTCGAGTCATATTCGACTCTCAAATCTCAATTTTTTATTTTTCAAAACTTTGACAAAATCCCCAAATTTTTCCATAGATTTCTCATGAATTTAATGTTAAATCTTGTATAAAATCATGAAAAATAGTTGGAAATTGGTTAAAGATACTTACCCGATTTTTTGGTATGGAAATCCTCTCTCAAAATTGCCTCACCTCGAAGCTAGGGTTCAAAAATATGAAAAATGAAGCAAAAACTCGGAATTCTCAGCACTTAACAGGCTGCAGATGTCGCATTTGCGAACAAAACTTCGCATTTCCCAATGAACAGTGTTTTCGCAATTGCCGTAAATGGTTGGCAATTGCGGATGAACAATGTTTTCGCAATTTCCATTAGAGGTTCGCAATTGCGAATGAACAGTGTCGCACCAGAAACCAGCAAAACCCAAACTTCTCCGAAATGATCCGAAACCACCCCGAAACTCATCCGGAACCTCCCGGACACAAACCATATATGAATTTCAATCATAAAACAGCTACGGACATGCTCGCGCACTCAAAACACTGAAAAGAGGTTGTCTTAACTCGATATTGACCATGGTCAAACTCCCAAGTTTCTTAACTTTACTAGTCTCTCAACCAATGATCCAAAAATACACCCAAGCCCCTCGAGACTCCAAACCAAAAGTGCACACCAGTCTAAAAACATCATAGGAATTAGCTCGCGCGATCAAATCGCCAAAATAACACCTAAAACTACGAATTGGACACCAAATCAAATGAAATTTTCAAGAAAGCTTTGAAATCTCTATTTTTACCACCGGACGTACGAATCACGTCAAGCCGACTCCGTTTCCCACTCAATTTCACAGATAAGTCAAAAATATTATATTGGACCTGTACCGGGCTCCTGAACCAAAATACGGACCCGGTATCAACAATGCCAAACATTCAATCAATTCTTAAAAACATTAGATTTTTCAGACTTTTAATTTTCAATAAAAATTCATAACTCAAGTTAGGGACCTCAAAATTCGATTCCTGGCATACGCCCAGATCCTATATTTCAATACGGACCCATCGAGATCGTCAAAACACGGGTTCGGGTCCATTTACTCAAAACGTTGACTGAAATCAACTAAAATTAACTTTTTAGGCAGAAATTCTTGTGTTTATCAGGTTTTTTTTTTTTTTTTTTTTTTTTGCATATAAGCCTCCCGAATCAATACCCGGACTGCACACACAAATAAAGGAAGGCTAGAATGAGGATCTAAAGGCTTCGAAACACAGAGTTTGGCTCTAAATCACCGAGCGAAGTGCAGATACTCAAAACGACCAATCGGGTCGTTACATAAGAGTAAATTTAGCCAGATAATATAACGGAGGTTAAATATAAACAATATCCGAAAATCGAAGAGTATATTTGGCCTTTTCCCTAAATTGAGATAACTTGATTTTTCTGCCAATTTACTTTGACCAAACGCTGTTCTCATTCCCCCTTATTCATAGTAAAGTAATAATCTATATGAATGAAAAGGCAAATGCCTTATCAGTGTTCGTGTACTCCAATCTAAAGGGAGAAAAGGTTAGTGTTAGAACTATTTCCTTCGAATTAGTTGTTCAGAACATCTCATCTAAAAGTTTAACTTATTAAGAAGAAAATATTTTTATTTATTTAATTGCCTCTCAACAAGCTTCGATCGTGCATTATGTCTATTCTTTTCAATGAGTCAAATACATGAAAATAATTTTTTGTTGAGTCGGAAATCGTAAGACTTGAATTTATAATGGTTACCTACTTTGATAACAATATTGAATTGTATTGTTAGTTCACTTTAAAAGTTTTAGAAAAGTTAGAGAGACGTGTATGGCTAGGGGATAGGGCATGAATATTGAAACAGACCGTGGGAGACTTGTGATTTCACCTTACCACATGTGATATCAAAGCTGTTGTAGTCACTTATTTTCTTTTGGCTTCACATCGTTCAAAAATTCAAGTTGGTTATAAATTAAAAAAAATCTAAAAAAGACTTTGTTTAATTTTTCCAAGTGATCTTTATATATCATTGTTTTCTTTTTTATATAGTTATTGAAAATGTTCTGCAGTTTGCAGCCATCAGCTATCTCAAGAATCTTGTCCACTCTTGATAGCTTTTTATTTAGTTGGGGCATTCAATCTTT
The DNA here is from genome assembly GCF_001879085.1 of Nicotiana attenuata. Classification (NCBI taxonomy): domain Eukaryota; kingdom Viridiplantae; phylum Streptophyta; class Magnoliopsida; order Solanales; family Solanaceae; genus Nicotiana; species Nicotiana attenuata. Next base: position 223,983 of record NW_017670779.1, on the reverse strand, counting down.
ACATATGAAATCTGTTAGTGTGATTTGTCACTATTTGTGCCATTCGTTTTTTCCAACCTTGAACTAACAGATTGTGGGCAGAGGACTACTAAAGAAGTTAAATATCGATTACCAAACCGACCGATGGTAGTCGATTATTAAAGAAAACCGATCGAAAATCGATCAAAATAAGGAAGGCGATAATAGATTGGTCATTAGAGCGCACTGATCACGCCCAACTATGCCTTATAAAAAGGACGAAGCGGTCGCTGCAAATATAATCCGGTTTACAAGTCCGGAGTCGAATCCCACAGAGAACTAAGGTTTAGCTACAACTGTTCACTATCACCAAGAAGACAAGCTTGAACAATTCCTAACTTATAGATATTAAGATTCTTGTGTTTAACTAATTAACTAACAAATTAAAATAGTAAATTAACAACTAACAACACTGAGGGTTAGAGAAAAGATTGAGGTCTAGAGTTATGATTTCCCCAATTGTCGGAATCCTTCCCGCTATGTCTTCTATAATTTCGCCTAAGTATTCTCTACCGATCATGAGCACTCTTATTACCGTAAATCTCTCCCGAGTAATTACGACAATTTGCTAGACGCACTCTCCCGAGCTACGCTAGCTGGCTTTTAATACAGCTCACTTCAGATCGCACCCAAGGCTTCGTTATCCCTAATCCCGCCTTTAAACCCTCGGTTATTGATCCCTCATATACTCTGGGAGTGGTGTTGTTCAACAATTACCTAAATATGCACTCTCTCCCGAGTTATGCATACTAAATAGGCACAGCTAATTGAGAGCTCTTCAACCAACCACAATATAAACCTAGTTGAAAAAATAGAGAAAAGTTATGGCTCAATTATATAAAAACATAACAAGAATTTATCCTACAAAAGGTTCTATAAAACTCTAGATAACAAATTAGCTATTCATAATAGTATGTAAAACTACAATACTAAAAGTCATAACCAACAATGAAAAATAGGAAGAGGAAGGAAAAAACTCGTAGAAGAATTCTCCGCCTTGCTCCCAATGTGTTCTTGCCTCCTTAGGTCGAATCTATGTCCAAAATATGTCCTCCCCTTTTTTCTTGGCCGGCTTCCTTGGTTTAATATAGGGTTTAGGGCTTAAAATCCCGTGTTTTGCACATAAGTCCCTGAAATTTCCGCCTCCTGACACGGTTTTGCCGCGGTCGCGGTGGAACCACGGCCAAACATGCCCTCTGATTCTTCAGTTGTCCGCGACCATCTTCTACCGTGGTTCTGCCGCGGTCGCGGTGCAACCGCGGTTTTTCACCCTGTTTCGTTTGGAATTTGGAAAAACATAAAACATGAAAGTTGTAGCCCTTTGAGTTAGCTTTCCAGCCATATATAGTGGAGCCAAAATGGAGTTCTGAAAAAAAAGTTATGACTATTTTACTAGACAGTGCGCAATATGCCTCCTCAAGTCTTCGTTCGTACTTAATTATCAAATTTGACCCCCGAACACGATCCCGATTTAATTCCTTGAGCTTTTACTCAGACTTCAAAGCTTCAAATCACTTAAATTCATTCCATAACATCTATATAGCTCGGAATCACACCTATAAGGCATAAAACACACAATTAGTGCAAAACACTAGCGATTAAAGCGCAAACTCAATTAAAGTGCAGTAAATTAGAGTGTAATAAGCGACTAAAATACGTAATTATAGTCTATCATCACTAACCGATTGAAATCGTATGATTATACCGACCGATTAAGCCAATTAAATACTTGGTCTTACTTCTGATATGTGATCAGATAAAAAAAATCGACTGATTTATTTTGATTGCTTTATACTAATAATATTTTTAATTAAATTAAGATAACAGATCGATATCAGTCGATTTATACAAATATTTTTTCCAAATAAAATGAACTAACAAACGGTGTCCGGTCGGTCTCTACTAACATTTTTTAAATTAAATAACAGGTGGTTTATTTTTATTTTTTAAATTTCTTTGGCCAAATAATGATCGGTCGATAAATAACAAATTTTGAAATTTATTTTAGCCAATAACAATGGACTTCGTTCGGTACATAATAATTTTTGAATTTTTTTTAGCGATGAACCGACCGACTCGATCGGCAGTTGTGGCAGACAATGCTTGTTTTAGTAGCCTGTAAGCTCTGAAAAAAAAATTAGCTTGACTAACAGCACATAATAGATATAAACTCAAAGTAAACTCATTTTATTTTTATAACCCAATTTAGACAATGTCCACATCTTTTCACTGGTTTTAGCCAGTTGAATTTAATATATTCTTCCCAGATTTTTAGGCTTTAGTTTAGGTGAAAATTTGCCGGTTACTGTTTAACCAAAAATAAGTTTCTTGATCAAAATTTGAATTTAGAAGAAAATGGGTTACTGATAACCAAATTTTACTTCACTTTTATAATGATTTTTAAGGAAAATAATAAAAATGACAAAGGAACTAATTGATGGTCAAATTATAAAATCAAGACAAAGAATTTCGAGAAAGCAGAGAAGTAAAGAGTATATTTCAATAGTACTTGGAATCTATCCTTACAAATGAAATTTTGTGTCCTTATATAGGAGTTTACAATCGTAATTGCTTCCCCATATAATTTGGGTTCATTATGGGCATTAATTGCCCAGTACCTCAAATATTGTAACTAGCGTATTTATTGTTATAAATGCCTTATAACTGTTTTGATTTCCCTTCCTTATTTACTTCCGATTTGTGTATCTTCCCTTCTTTTAGTTCTGATTCATCCTGTTCCTGCCTTTCCTTTAACAACTGTAAGGCTCGGCCCTCTTCTTCGTACCGTCCCGTGGGTGTTTTCCCCGCGCCTTTCCTTTTTCAATTGATTCTATTATTGAGAACGCCACTTGTCGTTGAATCACTACTCCACGTGTCATGCCTAGTCAGCACATTGACACTCCACGTGTTATTCTTTTTTCACCAATACAGATAGTCCACCCACTTTCTAAATATTCTCTATTGAATATTCAGGAAGTGGAAAGCTTTCATGGCGGGAATTTTTCTGCCACCGTTTTTTGAATATAATCATGTCTCCTTCAGAACTGATGTGTACATCACATCTATTTAATGCCCATGCCACGTGGCTTCTAACGGTTGGTTTTGCAGTTTCCCAGCACTTTTTAGGGTTTTTCTGTGGCCGCATCAGTCACGAAGTGACGGTTCCATTATGATGCTTCATAATGACCATCTTTAACAATGGTCAAGTTCTTTATAAATAATCCATTCTTTATCGATTCCTTGGAGTTCTTCCTTTTCCATGTTCATCACCTTCTTCTTGATTTAAATTTCATGCATCTTTCTTTTGATCTTCTTCGAGCAATCATGTCTTCTCTCCAGATCCTCGTAAAGTTATAATTGTTGACGAGTATGATTCTTCTAATGCTCCCAATAGAAGTAGAAGGGGCGGTAGGCTTCGTAGCCTTGGCTCTATATCCAGTCGTGGTTCCTCCTCTCAAAGTAGTACTGCTAAACATTCTTCCTCTAAACCTAGGGCTCCTTTACCCCTAGATCTTCTTCCAAAAATACAGATTCAACTGATCTTGTACGTGAACACAGTCGTAGAAATTGTTCCTCAAGAAGTCTCTTTTTCAACCGATCGTGAGTCCATGAGAAATCAAGTCTATTCTATAGCTTCTCTTAATCCTGCTGATCTTTATCCAACCTTAATTACCACTGGTCTTATTTCCCTGGTTCGAAGAGAATGTAATTGGAAACCAGATATCCCAGTCTCAGTTCCTGGTTCTAACCAAACAATCACTTCATACCAAGCTGGTTACTCCTTTGTTTATACTTACCCCTTTTCTTTAGGGTTTAAACCACCTATCAACCCAGTAATCATTGAATTTTGCCATTATTTTAACGTATGTCTTGGCCAGATTGGCCCCATAGTATGGAGGGTTGTTGCATGCATTCGTTATTTGGCAGAACTGGTTCACGTGCCTTTTACTTTTCGGCACTTGCTTCACTTATAATCCCCTAAGTTGCTTCATGAAGGTGTTTTTTCTCTCGTGGCAAAAAGTAAGAGGGTTTTGGCTAGCCCTGAAGATGATCGGGATTGTAGCTGGTATGCTCGGTTCGTTGCTGCTCCCACTAGTGGATTAGTGGGCGAAGAAAACATGCATTTTCTAGAGAAATGGAATTTTGTAGGTAAGTTTCTCTCTTTTGTTTTTGTAATGTCTCAAAAGGCTTTATTATAATAAAATACCCAATCTTTCCGCATCCATGGAAGTTTTTGATGAAATTCACAACTTCCGTGCTTGGGTAGAAAAAATGTTGTGAAAATATATCACGACCCAAAATCCACCAGTTATGATGGCACCAAACCCAACCCGCTAGGTACGCCAATTAACAATTATCCAATTCTATTTAACTTAATAAAATAATTAAACAACAGAATTATCTAAATCTAATACATTTCCCAAGGACTGGTAGTACAAATCATGAGCTTCTAAAAATAGAGTTTACAAAGCTGTTATGAAGAAAATACATCTTCTGTTTGAAAAGTACATAAACAGAATTTTATAATCTAGGCTACCATGAATAAGAGGCAGCGCACAGCAGGAATGCAGGTACGCCTTCAAATCCATCAACCGTTGATCGCAGCATCATTAGCATCCGGGATCTGCACGCAATGTGCTGGAAGTGTGGTATGAGTACAACCGACCCCATGTACTCAAAAAGTAACAAACCTAACCTCAGGTCTAAAGAAGTGACGAGCTGGTACATAGGTCGGGTCCAATACAAATAACCAACAGTATTTCATACAGTGTACAACCAATAAATAAAGAGATAGCTCAGAAATAAAGTGCTCAGCCTTTTTCATAGTTTTCCGAAAACAGTTCCACTTTTCAAGTATACCAATGAAAGCCCAAATCCTCTACCGAAATCATTAAAAATATGAGTAAGTTTTGAAAACTGTAACTTTTTCCTGAAAATCCTTTCCATAATAGGTAAACACGTTTCATTTCTCTTTTCAAATAACAAGTGTGAAATACCTCTCTATAACCACATACCAATGTATGTAAAAGTCATGAATGACGTGAGACCGTACAACATGAGGAAAAATGCGTCTCTATGCATGTATGTCATATATGTATGCCAATGTCATGTACCTCAGAGATGAATCATGTACTCACACTCTCAGAGTACTCAACCTCACTGTATCACACCTTCAACTTATCATAATCAACCATTCGGTACTGTATATGGCACATACGGCCCAGGGAATATCCATCCCAGAATATATACATCACTGACTATAAGTCACCTAGTACCGAGGAACAGGCCAATCCAGCCTCATGGAGAAGATCCATCTCCATACCAAGAGGAGATCCATCCTGAATATAATCAACCGCGCTCACTGGGGGTGTGCAGAATACGGAGGGGCTCCTACAGCCCAAGCGCTATAATCCGCACGAACAAGTCACGTGCCATAGTCTTAATATCTCACAATCAGTCCCTCGGCCTTACTCAGTCATCACTCTCCAGTCTCACCCACGGGCTCACAATGTCATGCAACTGACTCGGAACAATAATATGATGTATCAATAAGCAACAACTGAGACTGAGATATGATATGAATGCATGAATGCGACTGAGTACGATATATCAATGACAGCAAGAAACGACCACTATGGGTCCTAACATTATCTGCATAAATCCTAAACATGATATTTAGCATGATGTACAGCTCAATTATTTTATCACATGGTGGAAAACACAAATATCAACAAAGTGGGCCACTAAATAGTGCCCTGGAAATAACAGAGTCACAACTCACAAGGTGCACGCCCACACGCCCGTCACCTAGCATGTGTGTCACCTCAACACCAATCACAAAACACATAATTCGGGGTTTTATTCCCTCAGCACTAAGTTTAGAAGAGTTACTTATCTTAAACCATCCAATTCCGATGTCGAGCAAGTCATTTGATGCTCCACGAATGCCATCACGCGTGTAGCTACCTCCGAACGGCTCAGCACTAGCCAAAAGCAACTCAAATACATCAGATAAAACCCAAGGAAGCAATTACAAAAGATACAGATCGAATCCGAAGTCAAACACCAAATCCGGCTGAAAATCACACCCGGGCCCATGCCTCGAAACTCGACAAAACTTACAAAATCCGACAACCCATTCAATTACGAATCCAACCGTACTAGTTTCACTCAAATCTGACTCCAAATCGGTGTTCAAAACTCAAAAATTCATGTTATGCAACTTTAGGGAAAATCCCCCAGTTTCCTCTTTCAATTCATCAGCCAAAAGCTAAAATCGAAGATAGATTCATAAAATATAACCAAGACCGAGTGTAGAACACTTACCCCAATCCTTGTGATGAAAATTGCTCCAAAATCGCCCCAATCCTCAATTGGAAATATAAAATGAAGCCAAAATCGCGAACCCTTGTATTTAACATTTTGTCCAGCACTTCCGCATCTGCGGACACATAACCGCATCTGCGGTGCCACTTCAGCGACATAACCTCCGTTTCTGCGGAAACCACTTAAATCTACATCTCCGCACCTGCGCTCCTTATCCGCTTCTACGACATCGCAGGTGCAGAAAAGACCTCGCACCTGCGGTCTTCTCCAATCCAACACACGTCCGCACCTACGTCCAACCCACCGCACCTACGGCAATACCCTCGCAGGTGCGATTACACCATAACAGGCCAACTTCAGCAAATTCTCCAAACTTCAAACTTGATTCGTTAACCACTAGAAACACACCCCGAAACACACCCGAGGCCCCCGGGACCTGAACCAAACATGCCAACAAGTCATATAACTCCATACGAACTTAGTCGAACCTTCGAATCACTCAAAACAACATCAAAACGATGAATCACACCTCAATTCGGAATCATTGAACTTTGAAACTTCAACTTCCACAACCGAGGCCGAAACCCATCATATCATGTCCGATTGACCTCAAATTTTACACACAGGTCATATTTAACATTACGGACCTGCTCCAACTACCGAAATCGGAATCCAACGTCGATATCAAAAAGTCAACTCCCGGTCAAACCTTCCAAAATTCCAACTTTCGCCATTTCAAGCCAAATTCCACTACGGACTTCCAAATCACGATCCGGACGCGCTCCTAAGTCCAAAATGACCCAACAGAGCTAACGGAACCATCAGAAATCCAATCCGAGGTCAAATACTAAAAAGTCACAACTTGGTCAAACCTTTCAAATTTAAAGCTTCTAGCTGAGGATCATTCTTCCAAATCAATTCCGGGTAACCTGAAAACCAAAACCGACAATTCACATAAGTCATAATACATCATACGAAGCTACTTGTGCCCTCAAATAGTCGAGCAAAGTGCAATTGCTCAAAACGACCGGTTGGGTCGTTACATCCTCCACCACTTGAATATACGTTCGTCCTCGAACGTGCCCAGAGTTGTTCCAAAAGCCAACAAATCACTGTATAACCTTACCATGCACATACCCGGGGATAATCCCACGTCACCCTATCCCATATAAGCCTGACACTACGACATAACTGAAGATCATTACTTCAACCTTAGTCCGTAAACCACAAAATCCAATTTCCGACATTCGGAATTTACTACAAGACCCGAACTTCATAACTACCCACTGTATAAGTCCGAACAAGCTGTATCAAGCCATAACCACAACCCAAGATGCAATCACATGATATACCACATAATTCAAACACACATAGCGACAATTTCTAATCACAGTAGCTGTTCAAAAACAACCCAATACCGATAATAAACCTCTTATCTCACAAAGCCTCATTCTAGCACCTTCATATACTGCCAATGATGAAAGAAACACGCCGAAACTCATAACCACTCATCCGATCAACAAGTTGTGGAACTCCCTCTCCTTCAATAGGAACGTTAGCAACTTTCTAAGCCGACTTTTGATATTATTCTTCCAACCACGTTGTAATCAATTCCGATAGTATTCATTCTAGGTCCAATGACCCCATCTCATCCAACACGACCACTCTAGCGACATGACACATCAATACAATATGAAGCCATAACCCGTGCAATCCATGCGCTAATAAGAAACAGTCCAAATGTACTCAAACATGGAAAATGACATCCAATAAGAGAACCATCTCACAAGCTCAATGGGTATCACCACAATGCAATACTAAGAACCTATCACACACCACAGAACCAAAACACACGAATCTCACGAATGGATCATACCTCAATGCAACTCCGCTATAATGCATGACCCCATCAAAACGTTGCTCCATATTATACACCTCGAGCCGCCTTGCTCAGAATCATTAACCCCGCAAAATTCGACATCAAGCACCCAAAGTGCATTACCATAACCACGGAGAGCAAATAACATAATGCCACCATCCGAAAAGAACATAGCCAACGCACAATCAATCACGCAATACCTAAACACTCATTTGGCTCGAATTTCCGCTATGAAATCCCAATAGAACCGCACCATGTGTGCATATAACCAACGATTCACAACTCCTTGTCATAGAAGGGTAACTCATATATTATTTCAGAACATGAATAAGCTCAACAACAACTGAATGGCACATCCCACAACAATAGCAGTTCGGAGTCGACAAATCCGACTCGGTGAAGAATACACATCCATTTTGTCCTACCAATGAACCCCAAATCAACTCTAGTCACCCACAATAGATAAATAACCCTCCGAAAGTCCACAATGACTGAATCACAACACATACTATCTTCTGCCCAACCTTGGCTACATTTTCACAGTTCACAACCACGAAATAATCCACTCATGAGAACTCACAGTCTCCAAATCTGTGAAACACACAAATAACCATATCTGATCTGAACTCTATCACCTGAATTCTTAACACTTCTCAAATTACACGGTCATCCCACGAGGAATACTTCTATAATTTTTCTGTGCCACAAAGCGAAATTCGAACACCAACAATTGATCAAACAAGAGAATGTCGCAATACTAATGACATATCCATAAATCAAACACATTGCCCCTTCTGAAATGTATACTCTCCTCACACCATACCAAATAGTAATGCCATTTACCTATTTATCTGAAACCGTCCATGCAGCCTAAGAATGACCTTTCTTTCAAAACTGAACCGTGACCTTGCACATGCCAAATCTCGATCCTACACAACACACCGCATATACCATGCCATCCTATAATAGATACGAGAACTTCATAATCAACTCCGAGTCACAAGCAACTCCATACTTAATTAGCTAAGAACTTTCCATTTGATCCCATCCAGGAGGAAATGACTATACATCACATGCTCCTCGCGCCAGTAGGAGATATACATCTCTAACTGTGGTAGAAACCATCAAGAGCTCTCCGAATCCCATCTGCACAAAACCAAACCGTCGGGACTGACTCCTTCTAACTCAACCAAGCTACGCAAGCCATCAAAACCCAAGAGCATTGCCACAAAATACATGTAGAAACCCACCACATCATAAGCACCCAAAGAACAGATTATATCCATTATCATGCCGATCCAACCTACTACCAAATTGTCTTAATTCTCTGAGTTCCTTCCGAATTACCTTCAAATTGATACTTTTCCTTGCTAGTACACTACTATCCTTAACTAAAACTTGACCCGCAAACTTTAGCATAAAACCACACCGCCCTAAGGCTCATAAACCGTTGTATTCCTTCTTAAGCACCCCCAAAAGTACCACAATCGAGATACCCGCTCTGAAGAGACCTTCTGCGAATCTAAAGCCATTACCTTCGCCTTCCTGATGCTGATAGGTAGAATCCATAATGATACAGAAATGCCACAAGTCATGACATCCTCCAATATAAATCTCAGTTTCTAGCCGAATACATATCCCGGAGATTCCCAATTGCCACGTATAAATCTTGAATTCAATAGAACCATTCTCGAGAGTCATCCTATGCTCAAATCTCAATTAGACTGACCAAACGGACAGGACGACCTGTGTCCCATTAGCACTCCAACACCTAAGGAAGTGACCCCACCTTAATGCAACAAAATAAATTCCTACTACATGCACATCACATCCTTCACCAATAACAACTCAAATCGTTTCGTGATTCTCATATACTCATAAAGCCTAATACAACTCGTACCCAGAAATTCCTTTACTCAAGTCATCCTCGATCTTACCCTCTGCAGAACATAACTCATTTAGAAATATACCTCAACCAAAACCAATACAACACATAACCGTGAAATCAACTTATCAATAGCGAACTCCCCCACTTGGCTCAAAGCCATATATTAAAACACACCATAACTCCCATGGCACACTTTATTACAGCCATAATACTGCAGTGATATTCAACTAAATCCTGCCTAAGCTCGTATAACACAAACCATCTAGCATCTCAAATCATCTACAAATCACGCATTCGCCCTTGTAATAGTCAACCCAACTCTCATAAGCGATCCAAACTCAAAATTGCAGCACATATAATTCACTGGTAAAAGAGAACTCGCTACAAAACAACATAGGGATCACGCAACCTCAGGATACCCCGCAGGAGATAGCCCACTTGCTTTGCCTCAAACTGACCTCTCTCTATACCTTTCCACAGTCATAAACAGTACGCAATCGCTTAATCTCCCTGAGTCTGAACTCATATCATGACATGAAATCTACTTTACTCCTCAACTATTCAACATGAAAAGACCCTTCAACACACCCATAACTCGAGATTATACATCAAATCAAGATGGAAATGCGGCACCAAATAGTTCTTTCTACCCTTCAAGCAGACCCTTCTCGTCACATTCAACCATATGAACACATCTCGCAATCACATCATACTCATCATGTAGCCATCCAGCCACAAATTCTACTAATAGGTGTCACACCTCCTTTTTTTACCACCCCGAGGGGGTATATGAGAGTTTTTCCAATTAAAGTGACATTATTCGAAATGGGATTATTTTATTTAATCTAAGTCGCCACTTGGAATAAATTATTTTGGTGTCCCAAGTCACCAGTTTATTTTAAATCCCAAATCGAGGAAGTTTTGACTTTATTTTTATAAGTCTGCGAACCAGAAATTCTAAGTAAGGAATTCTGTTAACCCGGGAGAAGGTGTTAGGCATTCCCGGGTTCTGTGGTTCTAGCACGGTCGGTTAGCCATTTATACTTGGCTTAAATTGTTCAACTACTCATTTTAGGACCTATGTGCATTTACCTCTTTAACCGCTTTTAATCATTTGATTTATTCGTAATTAAAGAATCGAGTTACTCGTACATATACTCTTTTCTTTTGGTGCGTCAAAAATCTTGTCACGCGAATGTGTCCACAATTAATAACGCTTTATTTATTTTATTAAGAAAAGTTTGGTTGAAGTTGCGCGAACGCATCCCTCGAGTTACTTTTTTAGAATTAAATTCGTAATTATATTACGCGAACGTATACATAATCACAATACTAGTCTAAATCGAGCCTAAAGAAAACTACGAGTGTTGAAGATTACTTTACTACTAGGTTGATATTCTATATGAGGGCCATAGGTTATATAATGAAAGATGGCACGCCTCAAACTATTTAAAGAATCACTTAATTAGAACTAAGGATATTCTCATTTACAACTAACTTGGACTCAAACCATTGATTATGGGTAAAGAAATGTAAATAGGCCTAAGATAATTCGGACAAAGAACTGGGCCAATAGCAGGCCCAGTATGTTATTAAACAGGCGTAAAAGAATAAGTGAAGATGTCACCAATTGGTCTCCAAAATTAGGCCCAGGCGCAGGACCATAGGAGAAACTGCACGGCAGGGGTCCGGTTTTGGCCAAGAGCTATGATTTGGGCCATCAGCAGGCTCAATTGTTCCAATGATCAAGTTTTAAACATTAAAAAAAACTACTGAAGTCACAACAAAACTTTCCTTTAATTTAGAGCAGAATTTAACAGGAAAGCAACAATCAAAGCCCAAATATGATTGGGCTCCGAATGAACCCAAAAGCATGCGAGGCCCAGATCTGGTTACTCTAGGCCCCTTGATGGACACGGCTTGCTGATGAGGCCAAGATCAAACACACATATTTTGCAAAATAGGCTCTTAATGATAAGGCCATGGCTGGAATTCATACTCCTTGATTCACAACTAACAACAAGAAAACTATATGAAGTCCTGGGAAGTTAAACTTACATAAACAATCAGATTATAGGTTTCTTACTCAACTAAAGATTATAACTAATCTATTTGAACATGCTACCAGTATTCATAAACAAGTTAAATCCTGGATTCGTTTATAAATTACATGACATTACCTATATAACAAATAAACATAAATTTATAAAAAAGGTCCAGTTCATTACAAGTTCCAGAATAAGAAAAGGATACAAAGTAGAAGTGACTACATCAACAACTTAAGCTAAATTAGTATAGAAAGAAAAGAGGAAATATTTTGAGCTACTACTGCTCTCAGCTTCAAACGAGCCAAAGTTGTTTGCCATTTTACTATAGGGTCGAATCCCTGTCATACTTCTACTAATTTCTGAAAGAAACAACAAAAAAATAAAGCAAAAAAAACGGAATATACATTGTTATGGGATGAATCTGACCAACTTGTGGTCAGATTCACATCCCTAATATCATTTTTGAACACAAAATTACTACAATCAGCCCTATAGTTTATGAGAATCTGGGCAGATTTAAGAACATCTTTATACTAATGAAGTTCATACGTGACACAAGAAAGCTGCTAAAGAAACTGAACACACACTATAGGCATAAAGAAATTCAGATTTGAGCAAACAAATTCATTTTATAACAAGGGTGTGATTACATACCTAGAAATGATCCAAAACAACAGCATCAAAAGAAAGCCAAATAAAGGTCAATAAACTGGCTGAACTTCAAGAAGAAATGAGCAGCAGCAATAAACCAATACAGCAACAGCAAACCAAATAGACCAGATATTCAAACCAGCTCCAAACCAACTTTAAAACCAGAAATTTCAGCTGAAGAACCCAGGAAAGATCCTCTACTTCAAATCATGTTTTTCAGCTTGTAAAAACCAAGAATGAGAAGTTTTGAATGTTTTTTCTAAAGCTTCTGAAATCTGAACTTTTTCAGAGAAAAGGGAATTTTATGCAGTGAAATGATGCTCCAAATCTGTGTGAATGAATGAGGGAAAGTTCCCTTTTATAGAATGCACAAAAAGGCATATTCTAACCTATTTTTTCTGAAAATCAGAATAGTACAACATCTTTTACAGCTGTCTGTCCTTTTCCTTATCCAATATCAGCATTTTAGGCTAAGGACAGGGAAAGCTGTGAAAAGTGTAGAAGATTCTGATATTTAGCCTATGTGAAAGTCCATTTTTACCCTTTAAATTACTGCCTATTTCAACTTTGCCCTAGGTTCTGATTTTAAATCAATTACAACCACTTTAGGCTTTCAGCCGGGTGATTAAATTGCCTAAGGGTATTGCATTTCAATTTCTGAAATTAAACTAAGATTTGAATGGCTGTTCAGAGGCTCAAGTCTAAGCTTAACATCAATTAAACCTAAGTAATCAAAACATGTAGGCAATAAAACTCAGATTCAAAAAGCTTACACAAAATTAACCTAATTTTAACTAAGTCCAAGCCGAATCAGGCTAAAGCTGAATTAGGCAATCAATTATCGTGAATTCTATCCTAATTAAACCAAGGTATGCTAAAAACAAACTCGCGAGAAGAATAATCATGAGAGGAAAGGAAAAAAAGCAGAAACAAAACAAACAAAATTATCAGAAACTAAACATGCAAATAAATCCCTAACGATGAAATCTAAACAATGAAACTATCAAACAGAAGAAAGGAGAAAATAACTTAAATCATGCGGCTAATCAAAGGTAATTAACAGGAATAAAAAGGAGGAATGACCAAAATCAGAAGAAAACCAAAGAAATGGTTACAAGGAATTACCCATCACTTGATTCTTCCAATAATGAAACTGAAATGCCTTCGAATTCTGAACCAAATTCTCGGGGTACGAATGAACTTCAGACAACCATGAATTAGCTGCTCTTATTAAGGGCAATGAATTCATGGAAGTCTTGGGTTCAAAAGCCCCAAAAACTTCCAGAAATGTGGAAGCGACAGAAAGCTAAGGTTCTTGAGAACTTAGATTTAAAATTCGAGGAATTTCGGGCTGCTTCGAAGAGGGCTAATGGTGGTTTAGGGTTCAGAGGGGTGCAAGGATTATAGGGTATTAATTTGGGGTGATTTGGGTAAACTAGGGTTTTGGGGATTCCGATCTTAGATCTAAGATTCGAGGAATTTGGGAAGGATTTAAGGGAGATGGTTTGGAGATTCGGAAAGAGGAGGTGACGGGGGTTCTGGGGTGTAAATTTGGAGTGGATTGGAGGTGGTCCGCCGCCGTGAGGTGATTTCCGGCCGGCGGACCACGGCGGAGGCGGCGGAGTAAATGGGGGCGGCTAGGGTTTGTTCTAACGAGAGAGAGGATAGACTGAGTGAGGGGCCTTTTGGGGGTTGGGGTTCTCGTTAGGACAGTTATGTATTAAACGACTGCCTAGTTCCGAGCCGTTGGATCAAAAGAATCCAATGGCTGTGATTGAAAGGCACAGAAACGGCGTCGTTTTGGGAGGTAGGGAAGCTAGGCCGGGCATATTGATTAATTGGGCTGGACCTGGGCTAATTTTAGAATGGGTTTGAGCCTAAATCAGTCTAAATTCTGAATTTACACCCTCTTTCAATTAAACCTTTATTCTTTTTTCTTCTCTTTTTCTTCCCTTTTTTAATTAAAAATCCTACATTTAAAATCCTAAATTAGTCTAAAATTGGAAAATTCAACTAATAAAATCACTTAATCCTAAATTAAAAGAGAAAAATGAATAATCTAAAAATTAAAAAGGTAAAAATGTAAAATGGGCCATTTTTTTTATTTTCATTTTTAATAAAACAAATAGTTAACTAATTAATCCTAAAAAAGTAAAAACAAAACTTAAATGCAATGCATGGTATTTTTGGCATTTTTCATGATTTTGATAAAAATAAAAAATGCAAACAATCAATAAAAATCCCACAAAAATTCATATAAAATGGCAAATAATTGAAAAAAAATCTATTTTCTTGGATATTATAGGAGTAATTCGTGTAGGGCAAAAATCACATGCTCGCAGCTGCCCCTCTTTGCTCGAAGACATGAAGGGTTTTCGGGCAAAGATAAAATGAGCAATTACGAGGGATTTTTGCCCATTTGAAACTCCATGAGAAGCATCTTTTGAAAGAGTGTGACCGAATCCTTGACTACAAAGGAATCAGGTCAGTGTAGTTCTGGAAGTTTTGGTAGCTGCGACTACCGGGAAACTGTGATTTCACTGCTGTTGCTGCTTTTTCTGCTTGCTATGCTCCTTATTACACCAAAATGAAAGATGAAAAGCTAAACTAGCTAAGCCTATCAACTACGAGTTACAAGATTCCTATCTATAAACCTTCTAAAGCTTGATCTTGAGTCTTGGATGATTCTTCCTGCAGACTCTGATCTGAATCTCGATGCTAGTTAGTTGCAATTGCTAATTCATTCTTCTTCCACTTTTCGGATCAAGGTGGGACATACAAAAGCTTGTGACTTCAATCACGTCCTGAGCAGTCCGCATCTTTTCTCCGCTTCTGCACTTTGAGTTCAACTTCTTTTCTTGTTTCTTCCTCTCTTTTTTTATTTGGGTTGAGACTTCTTCTTTTGGTCATCTCAAACCTTGTGCCTCACGGTGGAAACCTGTTCAGGCACCAAAATAAACAAACGAACGAAATTTTTTGCCCCAGTTTTCACTAAGAAAATTTCGTGAGTTATTTGTAACAAAATCTAAACTATTTCTTTATTGAAAGCAATAAAATCAAGATTGTGCATCCTTGGGAAAAAGAGATCAGGGAGTGGAGGCCCTTTGTCTAAACTAAAAGCAACTAGGGAGTGGAGACCCTATGTGTAAACTAAAATCAACTAGGGAGTGGAGACCCTATGCTGGAAAAGCAGACTAGGGAGTGGAGACCCTATGTTGGAAAAGTGACTAGGGAGTGGAGACCCTATGTCTAAAGTAAATTCAACTAGGGAGTGGAGACCCTATGTTGGAAAAGTGACTAGGGAGTGGAGACCCTATATCTAAAATAAACTCAACTAGGAGTGGAGACCCTATATATAAATTCAACTAGGGAGTGGAGACCCTATGTTGGAAAAGTGACTAGGGAGTGGAGACCGTATGTCTAAAATAAATTCAACTAGGGAGTGGAGACCCTATGTTGGAAAAGTGACAAGGGAGTGGAGACCCTATGTCTAAAATAAATTCAACTAGGGAGTGGAGACCCTATGTTGGAAAAGTGACTAGGGAGTGGAGACCCTATGTCTAAAATAAATTTAACTAGGGAGTGGAGACCCTATGTTGGAAAAGTTACTAGGGAGTGGAGACCCTATGTCTAACGTAAATTCAACTAGGGAGTGGAGACCCTATGTTGGAAAAGCAGACTAGGGAGTGGAGACCCTATGTCTAAAATAAATTCAACTAGGGAGTGGAGACCCTATGTTGGAAAAGCGACTAGGGAGTGGAGACCCTATGTCTAAAATAAATTCAACTAGGGAGTGGAGACCCTATGTTGGAAAAGCAGACTAGGGAGTGGAGACCCTATGTCTAAAATAAATTCAACTAGGGAGTGGAGACCCTATGTTGGCAAAACGGACTAGGGAGTGGAGACCCTATGTCTGAAACAAACATAGCTAGAGATTGGGGACCCTAGGCTACCATGATTTTGGATTTTTCTTTTTTTTTTTTTATTTATCTATTTCATGGAATGAGTGAATGCAGGAAATAATTTTGGAGGGGACTTCCCTTTTTGGATTGTTGCTGCGAAGCTGTTTTTAGCTCTTGTGTATTTTCTTTTGGTTGCACCTGCTTCTTGCAAGGTTGCTTTGAATTACACCTGTTTCCTGTTTTTAAACAAAGAACAATTGTTAGTTTGAAACGGTGGTTGGTTTTGTGGCCTTGATTGTTTTGATCTCGGCCCAACTCTTTTGATGAAGACCTCTACTGCTTGCTGGCTTTTTGTAGATCGATCTCTCTTCTCAAACCAGGGATTTTGACTTTCCAAAGGGGCTTTAGCCTTTTTATCTTATTTTTCCTTTAAGGGCACTTGGCTTTGGATTTCTTTCCTTCTCAATAATTTTAACTCTGAAGCATCGGCCATCATGGCCAGTCGAGATCGACTTGATGCACCTGCTGAGGCTGGGTGCCTTTCCTTGAATTTGGCTTTTGTTAAGCAGAACCCTGTAAAACCAATCTTGCCATCTTTTCTTTGTATTAGTTTCGGAGAGGGATGAAACCGAAAGGGATTCAAAAAAGTAAACAAAGGACAGGACAATGAATTTAACAAGAAGTATCCCTTTCGGGGGAAGAAACAAGGACTTATCTGGAGTACATGCAGACTTTAATAGACATGACATGCTTCTTGGACTGGATACCCGATCTACGCAGCCATCCAATCTCTCGTAAACCCATCATAACTCGTATCTCAAAACCGAGCAACCTTGCCAGGACTCTATCAGTGCCAATGGTTGTAAGGAATTCCTTCTTTTCGGTCAATGGTGCCCTTTGCAGATTTTCGCCAATTAACCTCTCTCATTTCTCTTACCGTCGCCTAATAGTGCTCTTTGCGAGTTTTCACTAACAAGACTCTCTCATTTTCAATTTCTCTGCTCACTATCGCCTTACGGTGCCCGTGTGGGTTTTCACCAATAAGACTCTCTCATTTTATTTCTCTCATTTTGGTTGTATCGGATCCAAGTAGCCGCATTATTCGATCCTTGAACATTCTCACCGATTGATCGGAAGGACTTGAACGGGATTTTGGGGTAAAAAGAATTTGGATTGAATTACATCTTTGGAACCATTCAGGCGGGATCATTGCCGAACCATTATAACATCTGCCCCAGTTTCACTTTTGGGGAAATTTGTGTTTTTGTTTTGGTGTGACTGAACCCCAGAGAGAGGCTGCCTACGTATCCTTTCGGAATCAAGTCGAACGTAGTTCAGAGAAACTTTGTTTTTGATATTGGTGATTTTTTTACAAACATTTTCGGGTTCCAAACAGGGTAATCAAAGAAAGGTAACCGTCTCAAAGGGTTAGCAAAGGGTTGAAGTGTTTGGGGTAGCGAGAATGAAAGCCTTCGTCATCCCAATCGGATAATATCGGTGCCGCAGAAGGTTAAACGTAATACCTTTTGACCGCGTCTGCATTTACAGCTGTTTCAGGATCATTTCCTTCAATGTCTCCCAAGTACAATGCCCATTTCGGCAACAATTTTCTTATAATGTATTGACCTTTCCAGTTTGGAGCGAACTTTCCCTTTACTTCCTTGTGATGAGGAAGAATACGTCTCAAAACGAGTTGCCCCACTTCAAGATTCCTAGGCCTCACTTTCTTGTTGTAGGCACGGGCCATTCTTTGTTGATACAACTGCCAGTGGCAAACTGCGGTCATCCGTTTTTCATCAATCAAGGTTAACTGTTCTAGACGGGTCTTGACCCACTCACTATCCTCAATCTCAACTTCAACGATGATTCGGAGAGAAGGGATTTCAACTTCTGCGGGTATTACGGCTTCAGTGCCATAAACCAGTAGATAAGGTGTTGCTCCGACTGACGTGCGCACAGTTGTGCGATACCCCAACAATGCAAACGGCAACTTTTCATGCCATTGCTTGGAACTTTGGTTTATCTTTCTAAGAATCTTCTTGATGTTCTTGTTTGCTGCTTCAACAGCACCATTAGCTTTGGGCCGATAAGGGGTAGAATTCCAATGCGTGATCTTAAATTGTTCACATATCTCCCTCATCAAGTGACTATTCAAGTTTGCAGCATTGTCTGTAATGATAGTTGTAGGTATACCAAAACGGCAGATGATGTTGGAGTGCACAAAGTCTACCACTGCTTTCTTGGTGACGGCTTTGAGAGTGACTGCTTCAACCCATTTTGTGAAGTAGTCGATAGCAACCAATATGAATCTATGCCCATTTGAAGCTTTTGGCTCGATTGGCCCAATGACATCCATACCCCAAGCAACGAAAGGCCATGGTGCCGACATAGGATGCAGTTCTGAAGGTGGTGCATGAATCAGGTCACCGTGTACCTGACACTGATGACACTTTCGAACAAAGCTGAAGCAATCCTTTTCCATGGTGATCCAGTAATACCCTGCTCGAAGGATTTTCTTTGCAAGGACGTATCCATTCATATGAGGTCCACACACCCCTGCGTGTACTTCATTCATGATTCTTCCGGCCTCTTGGTCATCCACACATCTCAAAAGGTTCAGATCTGGAGTCCTTTTATACAAGACTTCTCCGCTCAAGAAGAAGCCACTGACAAGCCTTCTAATGGTTCTCTTTTGGTCTCCACTGGCTTGCTCGGGATATTCCTTTGTTTTTAAGAATCTCTTGATATCTTGATACAATGGCTGAACATTTGGTTCCACCTCAACCGTATTGCAATAGCCATGCCTTTCTCGGATTTGGATTTCCAACGGGTCAATGTGGACATCGCCTGGATACGGCAACATCGAGGCCAAGGTAGCGAGTGCATCGGCTAACTCATTGTGAAACTGGGGAATGTACCTGAACTCGATGGATTTGAACCGCTTGCTATGATCTTCCACATGCTGCCTGTATGGAATAAGCTTGACATCCCGAGTTTCCCATTCACCCTGAGCTTGTCAGATAATCAAGTCCGAATCTCCCATGATTAACAATTTTTCCACATCTTGGTCTATTGCCATGTTCATACCCATGATGCAGGCTTCATACTCGGCAGTGTTGTTTGTGCAGAAAAACCGAAGCCGGGTTGTGGCCGGATAATGCTGACCAGTGGGTGAAATCAAAATTGCCCCGATCCCAACACCTTTTGCGTTCACCGCTCCATCGAAGAACATTTTCCAAGCATTGACGTCTTCTGAAATTACCTCGACTGAATTCACTTCCTCGTCCGGAAAGTAAGTACTCAAAGGCTGATATTCATCATGAACAGGGTTTTCAGCTAGGTGATCCGCTAGAGCTTGAGCTTTCATTGTCGTGCGGGTGACATAGACTATGTCGAACTCGATGAGCAGGATTTGCCATTTTGCCAACCTCCATGTGGGCATCGGCTTCTGGAATATGTACTTTAAAGGATCCAATCTGGTGATGAGATAGGTGGTGTAGGCTAACAGGTAATGCCTAAGCTTCTGATCGACCCAAGTTAGGGCGCAGCAAGTCCTTTCCAACAAGGTATATTTGGCTTCATAACTAGTGAACTTTTTGCTCAAATAGTATATTGCCTCTCATTCCTCCCGGTCACATCATGTTGCCCGAGGACACATCCGAAGGAATTCCCCAAGACTGTCAAATACAAAAAACAAAGGCCTCCCAGGTTTGGGTGGGACCAAGACTGGCGGATTCGACAGATATTCTTTGATTTTGTCGAAGGCTTCTTGACACTCATCTGTCCATTTAATTGTTGCATCTTTCTTCAACAGCTTGAATATAGGCTCACATGTGGAAGTCAACTGGGCGATGAACCTGCTGATGTAATTCAACCTTCCCAACAGACTCATCACCTCTTGTTCTCGGAGGAGGCAGATCCCGAATAGACTTTATCTTTGTTGGATCTAGCTCGATGCCCCTCCGACTGACTATGAATCCCAAAAGTTTCCCAGACGGAACTCCAAATGCACATTTGGCTGGATTTAGCTTCAAGTCATACTTACGCAGACGCTCAAAGAACTTTCTCAGGTCCCGAACATGGTCATCTTGCATTCTGGATTTAATGGTCACATCGTCCACATACACCTCGATCTCTTGGTGCATCATGTCATGAAAGATGGTGGTCATAGCTCTCATGTACATTGCCACGTCGTTCTTCAAACCAAAATGCATGACCCTATAACAGTAGGTGCCCCAGGGTGTGGTGAAGGCTGTCTTTTCTGCATCTTCTTCATCCATCAAGACCTGATGATATCCATCATAACAATCCACGAAAGAATGTATCTCATGTTTGGCACAGTTGTCAACGAGGATGTGGATGTTTGGCAAAGGGAAGTTGTCCTTGGGACTTGCTTTGTTCAGATCCCGATAATCAACACACACTCGGGCTTCCCGTCTTTCTTTGGCACTGGGACCACATTAGCCAACCATGTGGTGTATCGGACCACTCGGATCACACCTGCTTTTAACTGTTTGGTGACCTCTATCTTTGATCTTGTCACTGACGTCAGTTTTGAACTTTCTTTATTTTTGCTGGACAGGGGGACAATCGGGGTAAGTTGGCAATTTGTGCACCACTAGATCAACACTTAGTCCTGGCATATCATCGTAGGACCAGGCAAACACATCTTTGAATTCAAACAACAGTTGGATCAGTGCATCCCTAGTTCTTTCATCTGTGTGAATGCTTATCATGGTTTCTTGGACCTTTTCTGAGCTACCCAAATTAACTGGCTCGGTTTCACTTAGATTTGGCTTAGGCTTATTCTCAAATTGTTCTAATTCTCGATTTATTCCCCTAAAAGCCTCATCTTCATCGTATTCGGGTTCTTGATTCATTATTTCACAATTATACACCGTGTTAGGATCTGGGCATGAAGTCTGCAAGCATGTCATGTTATTTAAGTCCGCATTATTAGAACTGAAAGAAGAAATAAGAAAAGTAACAAAAATCAGAAAGAATAAAGAAAGAGATTCATAGACGATGAAATATTGATTTCATTTCATTGAATTTGAAGATAGTAGGGTTTACATTGGAATTTTAAAGACAATAAACTAAAAGAAACATCCGAGTTACACCCTGGAACAACTCGAGATGTAGAAAAGGTGGAAAGACTGGACTACTGAGATTCCCGCCTGACTGGGAATGGAGTAGCCTTCCAGTTTTGCAGCTTGGCATTAAGCCCCATATATTGCACCTCAGCGGTGCTCGAGCCTTCTCCCGGTTTGACCATGTGGGTTTCATACAACATCTGCCTCATGGCTCCACATATGTCTTCAATTTCCTCGGCCGTGAAGGCCTCATCTTCCTCTTCTATGTATTTGGGCTTGGCGAACGTTTTGAAAAGATGTGGGATTGGCTGAGTCAAGACCCAACCATTGCTTTTTCGCTCATTTGCCCATGTCACATCAGCTGGTGTGGCGTGAAAACCCACACCGAAGAACTTCTCGTTAGCAGCCAGAGTGATAG
Organism: Nicotiana attenuata; assembly: GCF_001879085.1. Taxonomy (NCBI): domain Eukaryota; kingdom Viridiplantae; phylum Streptophyta; class Magnoliopsida; order Solanales; family Solanaceae; genus Nicotiana; species Nicotiana attenuata. The sequence continues at coordinate 201,759 of NW_017670779.1, read as the reverse complement.
GTTCTGTGATACCTTGCAATGATGTCCCGAGCCCCTTCCTAGGCTTATAACCATGCATGATCATTTCATTAGCGACCATAATTGATGCATTTGAGAGAAAGGGTTGAGGACATGGGCTTCCTTCTTCACATTGATCCGCGACCACAACCTCAAAAGCTTGATAGACTACATGCTCGCTACCTTCCCTAGCTTCGAGACATGGGACTGACGAGTCCCTATAAATTGATTGCTCGTCCTCTCCATGGACCACGATCTCCTGATCTTCGTGTTCAAATTTTACCATTTGGTGGAGAGTAGAAGGTACGGCCCCTGCCGCATGAATCCAAGGCCTTCCTAAGAGAAAATTATAAGAAGAGTCCATGTCTAGACCTGAAATGTCACCTCGAAATCCACAGGACCGATAGTCAAAATTAAATCGATCTTCCCTATTGTGTCTCTCTTGATGCCATCAAAGGCACGCACACAAACATTGTTAGGCCTGATTCTCTCAGTCCTAACCTCCATTGTTTGCAAAGTTGAGAGAGGGCAGATGTCAACTCCAGATCCGCCATCCAACATGACTCTTTTTACATAGTACCCCTCACACTTAACTGTCAAATGAAGGGATTTGTTATGGGCGGCCCCTTCCGGGGGAAAATCATTTTTGCTAAATGAAATCTAGTTGACTTCGAAGAATCTTTCCGCCACCCTTTCTAGTTGTTCGACGGTGGTCTCAATCGGAACATAAGCTTCATTGAGGGTCTTTATCAACACTTTCTGATGCTCAGTTGAGCTTACCAGTAGAGACAAGAGTGATACCTGAGAGGGAGACTTTCGTAGTTGGTCAATTATCTCGTAGTCCGCAGTTTTCATTTTTCGGAAGAATTCCTCGGCCTCTTCAACACAGACGGGCTTCTTGAGCGGGAAACGCTTCTTTTTGGCTTTGTTCAAATCCTCCAAGTTGAGGTATTTCTCGGCTGGGTTAGTTTCATTTTCTTCCCCTATGACCTTTTTTCTCTTGTATGTCACTACCGCTTTTTTGTCATTCCATGGGATGGTAGTGGTCATACATCTTAGATCCCTTGTTCAGCTCAAACCTTTTTGGAGGACTTAATGTCAATTGTTCTTTCCTGTGAGCCCGGGGGACATAAAGGATGCCATCTTTAGGGGGTACTGCCCCTGTTTTGGTTTCCACTGTCTTTTCTGCACTTTAAGGGGTGGATTTACTCTTTTTCTCCCCCTCGTCTTGCTTCGCAACCGCCTGGCTTCTTCTCAACATCAGCGATGGCAATGATGGCTTTCAAAGCAGGGTCAAACTCCTTATCCTTCCAAATCATCCCAATAACCGGCCCGTTGTTGTGAGCCGACAATGAGTTATTGGTCAGATTAGAGATATCTTCATCTTTCAGCACTATCCGATTTTGCTCTATTAGATTTTCAACCGCCCTTTTGAGAGTCCGATAGTCTTTGGTGTCATGCCTTTCCGCTCCTGAATGGTAAGCACATCGAGCACCGTGTCGGTAGGAGGGCGACTCTGGGTTTTGCCTGGTTTGGGGTACGGGTTACAACAAACCCATTTAGACCAGTTTAGGGAAAAGGCTAGAGTATGACTCTCCAATAGGCGTGAAGTTGTTTCTTCTGGGTGGCTCCCGGGCACGGGCATTGTATGGGAAATTATTTTGTGGGGGTCGGGGATTATATGGAGCTTGGTGAGGAGGGTTATTTCTATGAAGTGGAGCTCGGTTTTGGTTAACTGTTGTTGTGGCCGAGCGTATGGCTGGGCATTCATCACCACGTAAGGCTGGGGAGCCATAGCATAAGCTACATCCTGGTGAGGAAAATAATGTTGTGGGGTGCTTGAGGAAGTAACCTCTGGGTGGATGGGGGTTTCTCAGACTTGAAGCCGCCATCGCCACTTCTTATTTCTTCTTTCTGTTTGCTACACCTCCTGAACCGCTTTGGATTGCTTGGGACATAGCTCTTATGGCAGATTGGCTCAATATGCGACCTATTTTCAGACCATTCTCGACCATCTCACCAATCTTGATAGCCTCAGCAAACGGCTTTCCCATTGTAGACATCATATTCTGAAAATAGTCATCCTCTTGGGCTTGTAGAAAAACACTGACCATCTCGGTCTCATCCATCGGGGGCTTGACCCTGGCCGCTTGTTCGCGCCATTTAACAGCATATTCTCGGAAACTTTTCGATGACTCCTTTTTGAGATTTGACAGGGAATTTCTATCGGGAGCTATGTCTATGTTGTAGTGAAACTGCTTGACAAAATCTCGAGCCAAATCATCCCGTATGTGCCAGCGAGATATGTCTTGATCCATGTACCACTCGGATGCAATGCCCACTAGACTCTCTCTAAAATAAGCCATTAGCAGCTCTTCTTTTCCACCTGCCCCTCTCAGTTGATTGCAATACCTCTTGAGGTGGGCTATGGGGTCCCCGTGCCCGTCATACTTTTTGAACTTGGGAGTCTTAAAACCAAGGGGCAGGTGAACATGTAGGAACATACACAAATCAACGTAGGATACGCTCTTCTGGCCACTTAAACCTTGTATATTCTTAAGGCTCTGTTCCATGCTCCTCATTTTCTGAGTGATTTCCTCCTGCTCGGGGTTCTTTGTAGCTTTCTCCTGTCCCACGGTAAACTTATACCGGGGTTTTTGAGGGTAAGATGGGTCGTGTCTGGTGGAAAGGATGGTACTTGGAAGGTAAAAGACGATGGATCAAAGCTTGGCCTGGGCAAAGTGGGTTGTGCCGTGGCCGAGGATGGTGGTGCAGTGAATATGTTGGAGGCCACACCCGAAATCAATGCCTGGGGGCGAACCTCAGAAGGCGTTCTGGTAAAGTGGGCTGAGATGGTAGGATATCCGAGTGGAGTGTTTGGGTAATTTATTGGGACGTTGGAAATTCCACTTGCCCTGGGAAGTAGCTTAGGGAAACCAGGTATTGCACTCGGCGGCTCTCTACCGTTGGACCAGGCGTCCCACATTTCCAACATGCGGAGATGCAGTACCCTATTTTCCTCAACAGCCACTGACTCTGATGTTGGGATGGCCGATATCGGGCTATCCTCTAGGATAGGGATTGTTGGTAGATGACTTTTTGACGACATTTCGACACTTCCCTTGGATCTTGTAAAGTAAGGGTGTGAAGCTAGATTACCACAAAACCAACCACCTTAATACAGAACCTACTCAATAGCAAACACAACAAACCGGTTAGTTTGAGACAATTAGCACACAGGGAATCGCACGTTGGGAGTGTGATGCACCTATACAGTTAAATGTCTTTCTACATGTTTTGCAACGGTTGCGTGTCTCATCCCGGCACTTTTCACCTTCTGCTTTCTTTTGCACTTTATCATTGTTTCCTCTCTCATTCGTGTTTTCTCTCTTTTCTTGTTTCTCTCTTTTTTTTAGGTTTTCTCTCTTTCTTTTATTTGAACTATTTAAAACCATGACCGGATCCAATTGGGATTGCCTACGTATCACAACGTCGTGTGAATCAGATCATCACGTAGTTCAAGGGATAAATGTGAAATAAATAAACACTTTTGGTCTTTTTTTTTGAATTTTCATTAAAACAAAACTTCTAATTTTCTATTACAAAGACTTGATACTACATACTTGAGAATTTAAAAAAAAAAAAACTAAGACATACTCAAAACATACTCTAGGAATGGAAATACAGACTCGAAACGAGAAAACAATCAAGAGTACATAAGTGTCTCCAATCCTGCCCTAGGGACGTCAGTTGGTCTTGCCACGGGCCTACGTGCCATGTCATCCTGGAGGCGATAGAGATCATCCATTATCTGGCGAACGAAGATCATTACTGTGGCGAAGAACATGGATCTGGTCATGTCCTCGCACTCGTTGCACTTCATCACAATGTAATTGGCGATTCTTCTAACCCTTTCCCCGATGATGCCCTTTTCTTGCAACAAACGCCCAATCTGCTGAGATCTAGCCTCCAAAACCTGGGAGGCCGTATGATTTTGTTCTTGCAAATGTTGTAGGTCTTCCTCCAGTTGTGCCATCGAAGCGTAGCAATGTTCTCTCTCGGCTTTGAAACTCTTGGCTTGTTTAGTCATTTCACCCTCAAGGCTATTAATCTCCTTTTTCCAACCCATGACCCCTCTTTCATATCTTTCTTTCAATTGTCGAACGAAAGTTGCCCGTTCTTCTGCATTTTTGGCCAACTTTGTTCGGGCTTGTACTAGCTCAGACTTAGCTTTTTGCAAATCATCCTCGTAGTCACGTACTTTCTACGTAAGGCTGTAGATGAGGTTTTCATCTTTTCTGCTTCTGCCCCGGTTCTCAGTTGCCATCCTCATTTTCCGGGCTTGGGTCCGGAGAGCTTCATTTTCTTGGGCCAACCTTTTTCTTTCACCTTCGGCCTCTCGTGCATGTAGATCGTTATTGAATGCGACATTCCTCAACTCTTCTTGCAAAGCGTGAATGGTGGCTTAATATTTTTTCTCCTTCTCTCCCAGGCCAACCTTTCCCGGACTTTATCATCAAAAGCTTGAGCATGGGGTCTTTTGGCGGGCCTTTCAGGCACGGGCTCGGGCTCTGGCTCATCATTCACATAAAACCTTCTTTCAAACCACGCAGCATAATTTGGGTCAACTTCTCCCTTGGCCATATCTGGTACTTGGGTGTCGCCTTTTAGATATCGACAACCATTCCAATCCCGTTGGACTAAAGCCTCGGGTAGTGTTGCTTTTGGGTGTAGCTCAATGACTTGGGTACTCAAATCTGCATCTTCGGGTATCACTTGATATCTTCCCAGTTGTCTTAGAACTCATTGTGGTCCATATGGTTGGGTACTCCTTAGACCCATCATCATCAAGTAGCCTTTTGAAGCTGTCATGTATGTGATTTCCGCTACCGAAAGCCATCCTATGGTCCATTCAATTTGACTTGCTTTCAGATTTCTTAAGTGGGAGACCTAGGCCTCAAATCCTTCTGGCGATTTGTAGTCTTTGACCCTTTCCTCATTATTCTTGATGAAATTGTTCCCGTCCGAACCATAACTCATGAACTTGGGGTGATGATGGAGGTGTTCAATCAACCACATTTGAAGAAGAATATTGCAACCCTCAAAGAATTGAGCCTCGGATTTGCACAAGGTTAATGCTCGGTAAATGTCCGCCAGCACTAACGGAACAAGTGTGTGGTCTTCCTTGGTAGTGAGGATTTGTGCAATTCTGGACATACGAGTGTCTATTGTCCCCTCCGCATTTGGAAAGACCATGATCCCCAAAAATGCCACGATGAAAGCGAACTGGCGATGAATTTGCCAGGTGCTCTTATCTTGTTTGTTATTCAATCCTTTTTCATGTGTTTCAAACCTAGCATAGTGCCTGAACCTGAAGTACAAGAAGTAGAAAGAACAACATCCTTTGCTCACATGGGCCTTCTTCATTTGTTTACTAATATTCAGAAGATCGAAGAACTTGTGCACAGAGGGTGCCCTTGGGAATATGAGTTGCTGCTTTCTCAAATCTTGGCCAAAGTCAATATACCTGGCCATTTCTTCCAGAGTAGGGGTGAGCTCGAAATCCGAGAAACGGAATACATTATGGACGGGATCCCAAAAGGTCACCAAGGCTTTGATCAAATCTTCCCGGGGTTCGACGTTCATGATGTCTATAATGCAACCCAACTGCTTTTTTACCCAATCCTTGCCGTCATTGTCTAAATCATTCCACCACATGCGAAGCTGCCGCTGAGCCTACTCTATGACTAACTGTGACGGGTTCTGTCCAGCATTCATTTGTGACGGGTTCTGGATAGTAGTCATTTTACCTGTGGAGGGTTAAGGTTAGGGTTGACTCTTGTGGACTCTTTTGGCAAAACAAGTTTTAATTTCTAAAAGAAAATCAACGGACAATGACCCCCCCCCCCCTTTATGCTATTTTAGCAAAAATGGTCGTCTTTGTAAACGTGGCCCCTTCACAATTCCAAACAAATTTTGAGGCCGGGGGAAGGTTTTTTATGGGAAAAGACATTTTTCTGACAGACTTGCCCGTTTTTTAGGAGAATAGCCTTTCGACAATTAAAAGATAACCTAAGGCTATCCCGATAAGAACGGCTTAAGATACCACCGAAGCTGGGTCGGCTTATTCTTTTGACCAAAGCCCTAAACTAAAAAAATGAGGTCGAACCTTATGTGGGTTGCCTACGTATCCCACATCCGGTAAGAATCAGACCTGCATAGTTCGGTACAATTAAACATGATTTTTGAAATACATTTTCCCTTTTTTTTCAAAAATTTTGGCAGAGTTTCGAGACATTTTCAAATACCGGGATTTTTTAGAACCGGGTGAATTCTATATCCTACCTCACTCTTGGTTTTTCTCTTTGATTTTCTTCCTAGCCAGTCAACACACAAGCCGAAACAAATAAATATTCACATAGCACTTAGGATGCATCAGGATGGTCTTTATTTTGGGTACACCTGTCCTAGACGGACCCAACCCCTGTGTTGAGTCCCCAAGGTCAAATGTACATGATGCCATTAAACGTTCCTACTAGAGATCCGGCATGAGGTTATGTCATTCTAAGTTTAAACCTGGGGTTGTGTTCTAGACCTGGCTTACCCGAGCGAACAAACTCGAGTCGAGGAGGGGGCAACGTACTGGGAGCACGAAAGTCTGCACGGCCTTGTTGCTTGCCCAGCCCCGTTCTATTTGGTATAACTCTAACAGAAAAAGTGGGCGACGCAAACGTGTGCGCCATTTTCATAAGACTCAGGGAGAAGAGGGTTTCGTAATAGTTTAATATACAATTCAAACAATATCAAAGCGGTAAAAATCAGCATTTAGCATATTAGGCACACAAAAATACAGTAATATCAACAATAAAGCCAAATAAAAATCACATTAATAAGCTCGAATTCTTGAACCCTGAACCGAAGTTCTGTGTTCTTATCCCCAGTGGAGTCGCCAGAGCTGTCACACCTCCTTTTTTACCACCCCGAGGGGGTATATGGGAGTTTTTCTAATTAAAGTGACATTATTCGAAATGGGATTATTTTATTTAATCAGAGTCGCCACTTGGAATAAATTATTTTGGTGTCCCAAGTCACCAGCTTATTTTAAATCCCAAATCGAGGAAGTTTCGACTTTATTTTTATAAGTATGCGAACCAGAAATTCTAAGTAAGGAATTCTGTTAACCCAGGAGAAGGTGTTAGGCATTCTCGGGTTTCGTGGTTCTAGCACGGTCGCTTAGCCATTTATGCTTGGCTTAAATTGTTCAACTACTCATTTTAGGACCTATGTGCATTACCTCTTTAACCGCTTTTAATCACTTGATTTATTCGTTATTAAAGAATCGAGTTACGCGTACGTATACTCTTTTCTTTTGGCGCGTCAAAAATCATGTCACGCAAACGTGTCCACAATTAATAACGCTTTATTTATTTTATTATGAAAAGTTTGGTTGAAGTTGCGCGAACGCATCCCTCGAGTTACTTTTTTAGAATTAAATTCGCAATTATGTTACGCGAACATATACATAATCGCAATACTACACTAAATCGAGCCTAAAGCAAACTACGAGTGTTGAAGATTATTTTAATACTAGGTTGATATTCCATATGAGGGCCATAGGTTATTTAATGAAAGATGGCACGCCTCAAACTATTTAAAGAATCACTTAATTAGGCCTAAGGATATTCTCATTTACAACTAACTTGGACTCAAACCATTGATTATGGGTAAAGAAATGTAAACAGGCCTAAGATAATTCGGACAAAGAACTGGGCCAATAGCAGGCCCAGTATGTTATTAAACAGGCGTAAAAGAATAAGTGGAGATGTCACCAATTGGGCTCCAAAATTGGGCCCAGGCGCAGGACCATAGGAGAAACTGCACAGCAGGGGTCCGGTTTTGGCCAAGAGCTATGATTTGGGCCATCAGCAGGCCCAATTGTTTCAATGATCAAGTTTTAAACATTAAAAAAAATTATTGAAGTCACAACAAAACTTTCCTTTAATTTAGAGCAGAATTTAACAGGAAAGAAACATTCAAAGCCCAAATACGATTGGGCTCCGAATGAACCCAAAAGCATGCGAGGCCCAAATCTGGTTACTCTAGGCCCCTTGATGGACACGGCTTGCTGAGGCCAAGATCAAACACACATATTTTGAAAAATAGGCTCTTAATGATAAGGCCATGGCTGGAATTCATACTCCTTGATTCACAACTAATAACAAGAAAACTATATGAAGTCCTGGGAAGTTAAACTTACATAAACGATCAGATTATAGGTTTCTTACTCAAATAAAGATTATAACTAATCTATTTGAACATGCTACCAGTATTCATAAACAAGTTAAATCCTGGATTCCTCTATAAATTACATGCCATTACCTATATAACTAATAAACATAAATTTATAAAAAAAGGTTCAGTTCATTACAAGTTCCAAAATAAGAAAAGGATACAAAGTAGAAGTGACTACATCAACAACTTAAGCTAAATTAGTATAGAAAGAAAAGAGGAAATATTCTAAGCTACTACTGCTCTCAGCTTCAAACGAGCCAAAGTTATTTGCCATTTTACTATAGGGTCGAATCCTTGCCATGCTTCTACTAATTTCTGATAGAAACAACAAAACAAAAAAAGCAAAACAAACAGAATATACATTGTTATGGGATGAATCTGACCAACTGGTGGTCAGATTCACATCCCTAATGTCATTTTTGAACACAAAATTACTACAATCAGCCCTATAGTTTATGAGAATCTGGGCAGATTTAAGAACATCTTTATACTAATGAAGTTCATACGAGACACAAGAAAGCTGCTAAAGAAACAGAACACACACTAGCTTCTACCATTGAATCATGCAGTCATACACACATAGACATGAAGAAATTTAGATTTGAGCAAACAAATTCATTTTATAACAAGGGTGTGATTACATTCCTAGAAATGATCCAAAACAACAGCAACAAAATAAAGCCAAATAAAGGTCAATAAACTAGCTGAACTTCAAGAAGAAATGAGCAGCAGCAATAAACCAATATAGTAACAGCAAACCAAATAGACCAGATATTCAGACCAGCTCCAAACCAACTTTCAAATCAGAAATTTCAGCTAAAGAACCCAGGAAAGATCCTCTACTTCAAATCATGTTTTTCAGCTTGTAAAAACTAAGAATGAGAAGTTTTGAATGTTTTTTCTAAAGCTTCTGAAATGTGAACTTTTTCAGAGAAAAGGGAATTTTTATGCAGTGAAATGATGCTCCAAATCTGTGTGAATGAATGAGAGAATGTTCCCTTTTATAGAATGCACAAAAAGGCATCAAAAAGGCATATTCTAACCTAATTTTTCTAAAAATCAGAATAGTACAGCATCTTTTACAGTTGTCTGTCCTTTTCCTTATCCAATATCAGCTTTTTAGGCCAAGGACAGGGACAGCTGTGAAAAGTCTAGAAGATTCTAATATTTAGCCTATGTGAAAGTCCATTTTTACCCTTTAAATTACTGCCTATTTCAACTTTATCCTAGGTTCTGATTTTAAATCAATTACAACCGTTTTAGGCTTTTAGCCAGGTGATTAAATTGCCTAAGGGTATTGCATTTCTATTTCTAAAATTAAACTAAGGTTTAAATAGCTGTTCAGAGGCTCAAGTCTAAGATTAACATCAATTAAACCTAAGTAATCAAAACATGTAGGCAATCAAACTCAGATTCAAAAAGCTTACTCAAATTTAACCTAATTTTAACTAAGTCCAAGCCGAATCAGGCAAAAGCTGAATTAGGCAATCAATTATCGTGAATTCTATCCTAATTAAACCAAGGTATACTGAAAACAAACTCGCAAGAAGAATAATCATGAGAGGAAAGGAAAAAAAGAAGAAACAAAACAAACAAAATTATCAGAAACTAAACATGCAAATTTAATCCCTAACGATGAAATCTAAACAATGAAACTATCAAACAGAAGAAAGGAGAAAATAACCTAAATCATGCGGCTAATCAAAGGTAATTAACAGGGAAAAAAAGGAGGAATGACCAAAATCAGAAGAAAACCAAAGAAATGGTTACAAGGAATTACCTATCACTTGATTCTTCCAATAATGAAACTGAAATACCTTCGAATTCTGAACCAAATTCTCAGGGTACGAATGAACTTCAGACAACTATGAATTAACTGCTCTTATTAAGGGCAATGAATTCATGGAAGTCTTGGGTTCAAAAGCCCCAAAAACTTCCAGAAATGTGGAAGCGACAGAAAGCTAGGGTTCTTGAGAACTTAGATTTAAAATTCGAGGAATTTCGGGCTGATTCGAAGGGGGCTAATGGTGGTTTAGGGTTCAGAGGGGTGCAAGGATTATAGGGTATTAATTTGGGGTGATTTGGGTAAACTGGGGTTTTGGGGATTCCGATCTTAGATCTAAGATTCGAGGAATTTGGGAAGGATTTAAGGGAGATGGTTTGGAGATTCGGAAAGAGGAGGTGACGGGGGTTCTGGGTTGTAAATTTGGAGTGGATTGGAGGTGCCGTGAGGTGATTTCCAGTTGGCGGACCACGGCGGAGGCGGCGGAGTAAATGGGGGCGGCTAGGGTTTGTTCTAACGAGAGAGAGGAGAGACTAAGTGAGGGGCCTTTTAGGGGGTAGGGGGTCTCGTTAGGACAGTTATGTATTAAACGACTGCCTAGTTCCGAGCCATTGGATCAAAAGAATCCAACGACTGTGATTGAAAGGCATAGAAACGGCGTCGTTTTGGGAGGTAGGGAAGCTGGACCGGGTATATTGATTAATTGGGCTGGACCTGGGCTAATTTTAGAATGGGTTAGAGCCTAAATCAGTCTAAATTCCGAATTTACACCCTCTTTCAATTAAACCTTTATTCCTTTTTCTTCTCTTTTTCTTCGTTTTTTTAATTAAAAATACTACATTTAAAATCCTAAATTAGTCTAAAATTGCAAAATTAAACTAATAAAATCACTTAATCTTAAATTAAAAGAGAAGAATTAATAATCTAAAAATTAAAAAGGTAAAAATATAAAATGGGCCATTTTTTTGATTTTTTCATTTTTAATGAAATAAATAGTTAACTAGTTAATCCTAAAAATGTAAAAACAAAACCTAAATGCAATGCATGGTATTTTTGGCATTTTTCATGATTTTGATAAAAATTAAAATGCAAACAATCAATAAAAATCCCACAAAAATTCATGTAAAATTGAAAATAATTGAAAAAAAAAATCTATTTTCTTGGATTTTATAGGAGTAATTCGTGTAGGGCAAAAATCACATGCTCACAATAGGAACACTACCGGACATATAAATCCAAAAGCACGTGCTCACACATTCAACACCTCTGTGCTCAAACCACAATCAAAACCCGGCCCCAAGTCCTCCAGACTCGCCCATCATCAGCATACCGAAATCACATCTCGCACCTCTTCCATGGAAACAAGCCATCGATGTACAGTTGATATCGAGCGCTCACATGCATTACGAATGCGTGGAAGGTATTCAAGAGATACGCTTCAAGCTGAATCAATGCCGCAGGATAAGCAACGAAAGATGGGAAGTATATCCTAAATGTCATGTAGCCTCTCGAAGGTAGATATGGACGTCATCATACCGATCCGCAAGACTCTACTAGACAGTTGCTCATGACTTGTAGAACCTATGAACCTAGAGCTCTGATACCAATCTGTCACGACCCAAAATCCACCAGTCGTGATGGCACCTAACCCAACCCGCTAGGTAAGCCAATTAACAATTATCCAATTCCATTTAACTTAATAAAATAATAAAACAACAGAATTATCTAAATCTTATATATTTCCCTAGGACTGGTAGTACAAATCATGAGCTTCTAAGAATAGAAAATGTTATGAAGAAAATACATCTTCTGTTTGAAAAGTACATAAACAGAATTTTATAATCTAGGCTACCGTGAACAAGAGGCAGCACACAGCAGGAACGCAGGTATGCCTTCAAATCCATCAACCGTTGATCGCAGCATCATCAGCATCCGGGATTTGCACGCAATGTGCAGGAAGTGCAGTATGAGTACAACCAACCCCATGTACCCAAAAAGTAGCAAACCCTAACCTCAGGTTGAAAGCAGTGACGAGCTGGTACATAGGTCGGGTCCAACAAAAATAACCAACAGTAGTTCATACAGTGTACAGCCAATAAATAAAGAAATAGCTCAGAAATAAGGTTCTCAGTCTTTTTCATAGTTTTCTGAAAATAGTTCCACTTTTCAAGTATACCAATGAAAGCCAAAATCCTCTACCGAAATCGTGAAAAATATGAGTAAGTTTTGAAAACTGTAACTTTTTCCTGAAAATCCTTTCCGCAATAGGTAAACACGTTTCATTTCCCTTTTCAAATAACAAGTGTGAAATACCTCTCTATAACCACTTATCAATGTATATAAAAGTCATGAATGATGTGAGACCGTACAGCATGAGGAAAAATGTGTCTCTATGAATGTATGCCATATATGCATGCCAATGCCATGTACCTTAGAGATGAATCATGTACTCACACTCTCAGAGTACTCAACCTCACTGTATTACACCTTTCACTCATCATAATCAACCACTCGGTACTGTATATGGCCCATACGGCCCAGGAAAGATCCATCCCGGAATATATACATCACTGACTATAAGTCACCCAGTACCGAGGAACAGGACAATCCAGCCTCATGGAGAAGATCCATACCAAGCGAAAATCCATCCCTGAATATAATCAACTGCGCTCACTGGGGGTGTGTAGACTCCGGAGGGGCTCCTACAGCCCAAGCGTTATAATCTGCACGGACAACTCACGTGCTATAGCATCAATATCAGAATCCGCATGGACAACACACGTTCCATAGTCTCAACATCTCACAATTAGGCCCTCAGCCTCACTCAGTTATCACTCTCCAGTCTCACCCACGAGCTCACAATGTCATGAAAACTGACCCGGAACAATAATATGATGTCCCAATGATATGATGTATCAATAAGCAACAAGTGAGACTGAGATATGATATGAATGAATGAATGAATGCGACTGAGTACGATATATCAATGAAATCAATGAGATGACAGCAAAAAATGACCACTATGGGTCCCAACAATATATGCATAAAACCTAAACATGATATTTAGCATGATGTACAGCTCAATTATTTTATCACATGGTGGAAAACACAAATATCAATAAAGTGGGCCACTAAACAGTGCCCTGGAAATAACAGAGTCAAAACTCACAGGGTGCACGCCCACACGCCCGTCACCTAGCATATGTGTCACCTCAACACCAATCACATAACACATAATTCGGGGTTTTATACCCTCAGCACTAAGTTTAGAAGAGTTACTTATCTTAAACCGGCCAATTCTAACGCCGATCAAGCCAAGCGATGCTCCAAGAATGCCATCACACGCGTAGCGACCTCCGAACGGCTCAACACAATCTAAAAGCAACTCAAATACATCAGATAAAACTCAAGGAAACAATTACAAATGGTACAGATCGAATCCGAAGTAAAATACCAAATCCGGCCAAAACTCACACCCGGACCCACGCCTCGAAACTCGACAAAACTTACAAAATCCGACAACCCATTCAATTGCGAATCCAACCATACTAGTTTCACTCAAATCCGACTCCAAATCGGTGTTCGAAACTCAAAAATTCATATTAAGCAACTTTAGGCCAAAACCCCCAATTTCCTCTTTCAATTCATCAAACAAAAGCTAAAATTGAAGATAGATTCATGAAATATAACCCAGACCGAGTGTAGAACACTTACCCCAATCTTGTGATGAAAATTGCTCCAAAATCGCCCCAATCCGCAATTGGAAATGTAAAAATGAAGCCAAAATCGCGAACCCTTGTATTTAACATTCTGTCTAGCACTTCCGCATCTGCGGACACATAAGCGCATTTGCGGTGTCGCTTTTGCGACATAACCTCCGCTTCTGCTGAAACCACTTAAATCTGCTTCTCGGCACCTGCGCTCCTTATCCGCTTCTGCGACCTCGCAGGTGCGAAAAAGACCTCGCACCTGTGGTCTGCCCCAATTCAACACACGTTTTCACCTGCGTCCAACCCACCGCACCTGCGTCATCACAACTGCGGCAATACCTTCACAGATGTGATTACACCGGCAACAGGCCAACTTTAGCAAATTCTCCAAACTTCAAACTTGATCCGTTAACCACCCGAAACATACCTGGGGACCCCGGGACCTGAACCAAACATGCCAACAAGTCATATAACTCCATACGAACTTAGTCAAACCTTCAAATCACTCAAAACAACATCAAAACGACGAATCACACCTCAATTCGGAATCATTGAACTTTGAAACTTCAACTTCCACAACCGATGCCGAAACCTATCAAATCACTTCTGATTGACCTCAAATTTTGCACACAGGTCATATTTGACATTACGGACCTGCTCCATTTTTCGGAATCGGAATCGGAACACGACCCCCGATATCAAAAAGTCCACTCCCGGTCAAACCTTCCAAAATTTTAACTTTCGCCATTTCAAGCCAAATTCCACTACGGACTTCCAAATCATGATCCGGACGCGCTCCTAAGTCCAAAATCACCCAACGGAGCTAACGGAAACATCAGAAATCCAATCTGAGGTCAAATACTAAAAAGTCAAAACTTGGTCAAACCTTTCAAATTTAAAGCTTCTAGGTGAGGATCATTCTTCCAAATCAATTCCGGATAACCTGAAAACCAAAACCGACGATTCACATAAGTCATAATACATCATACGGAGCTACTCGTGCCCTCAAAAAACCGAGCGAAGTGCAATTTCTCAATATGACTGGTCTGGTCGTTACAAAATACCTTTCTCAAAAATTTGGCTAGAAAGTAAAGATGCACGGTAATTTTTAACTTTATTGTTTCTTCCTTTTTCTCTCTTGTTTATTCAGATTATCACATCTTTCTTCTTTTTGATAGGGTTTCCCATTCATGGTATTAGTCCCGCGTCTATTCCCTCTACCATACTTTCTGTGAGTCTTGCTCAGGAGAGAATTTTAAGTGCTTCTTCTAAAAGAAAAGCTGATGGAGCCCGTGACTCTGAGGGTGAAGAAGAGCCAGAGGAGGGTTCTATAGTGCGTAGACCTCGAGTCAGGAGACGCGTAATTTTTGATGAAGATGACACTCCTTCTCATGACCTTCCATCGAGCGTAGTCCCCTTTAGACTTTTGGATGAGCCAGAAAAAGCCCCCTTGATGTTTTCTGATGATGTTGTTGACCCTCCCCCAAGTTCTATTGATAATTTGTTTGCTCAAGGATTTGGGGGTAATGAAGTTCCCCGGCGTGTTTACGAAGAATTGCCCCTTGCTACTCTTTCAACTTCGATTACTCCTCCTGTGTCTTTACCTGTTGCTCCTCCTACTGCTCCTCCCGTGGCTGCGTCCACCTCATCTGCTATTCCCGTAGTTGTTTCCCATGTGGAGGCTAGGCCCTACAGCAGTGGGTTGACAATGAAAAGAGTTGTTGTGGAAGTCCCTGAAGGTGGGAGTTTACTAAATAAATCGGGTCAAGCGGATGTGTGGTTAAAGCCCTTCATTGGACCTGTAGAGAAGAAGAAGAAGTTAGAAAGCCATAGCTCGCTGACTTGGATGAATGAAATCATTCATTCTTCTTTGAAGGTATAGTCTTAATTATACTTCCTTTCCTTTTCTCTTTCTTATTCATGAACCTTTCTATATTTCCGCAGGTCAACTTGATTGGTACTAAACTTATGAAAAGGATTTCTCAAGAAGAGCAGCAAGTGGTAGACTTTCGTACCGAAGCTGATAACTGGAAAGGTCAATACGAAGGTCTTCAATTGGAGAAAGAAGTTCTGGCGGAAGAAAAGAACGCCTTAGAGCAACAAATGAAGATGGTTGCTGCTGAGTTAGCGATTGAAAAGACTTCTTCCATCCAAGTTGGTAAATACAAGGACATACTTGAGTCCTCCTTTGCTGAACAGCTTTCCAAGGCGACTGAAGAGATAAGGAGTTTAAAGGAACTCCTTAATCAAAAAGAGGTGTATGTGGGAGAACTTGTTCAAACACTTACACAAGCTCAAGAAGATCTCTGTGCCTCTACTGATAGGATTAAGTTCTTGGAAAATCGGGTTTATTATCCCGTGACTAATAGAATATCGGGTTTATTATCCTGTGACTAATTTTTGGCCTTAACCTAAAAACTCGTAGGATCTTGGAGCGCATCTTGAGTCCTTCTTGTGAGTTTACACCTTCTCAAGGTTGCTTCAAGGTTTTTGATTCAGGCTTGACTTTTGACTCCTAGGCTTGAGTTTTGACTCTTAGCTTCTTTGCCTATAGGTCTAGTATGAAATATAGAACACTGGATTGCTCCATCTTTTTGGTCCATTACCTGAAAAGGAAAATACACACAGGACTCGGAGATATAGATTTTAGATGATGACTGCTAAACCCTTTATTTCCATTAGAAAAGTTGCAACCTAGACTGGGTATAATTCAGTTATCCGCGTGTCTGTCACGACCCAAATCCTCCCTCCGTGAACCGTCGTATGGCACCTAGTCTCTACGACTAGGTAAGCCTAACGTTTGCGGAAAAAGGAACGAAAACATAAAAGATATCAAGTAATAAGTAAATTTAAACAAGGAAATGAGATGTCGCTCCGCATATACAATAATCACTTCCGAACAGTACATAAACTCTCGTAGAACCCGGAATGTCATAAGTCATAAGTCACAAGCTAAAGAAAGAAACAGTACTCCCATACTCCAGAATCTAATAAAAGAAGAAAATACAAGAAAGGTCGACATGGGGTAGAATAGATAGGGACTTCGAGGTCTGCGGACGCGGCAGATTTACCTTGATATCTCTACAGCTGGCTCGCCTCACCGGTAATGTGGCTGATAAGCGGTACCTGGATCTGCACACAAAATATGTACAGGAAAGGACATGAGTACACCACAACGGTACCCAGTAAGTGCCAAGCCTAACCTCTGTCGAGTAGTGACGAGATCAGGTCAGGGCCCTACTGGTATAAATATAACGAAATAAGACAGAAGAATATTACACTAAAATAAATACGAAAATCTAACAGGAATAGAACTCAATGGAAGCTAACAGCTCAGAACACAGTAATAGCAACAGGGGGATCTCCCGGGATACCGTCTCGTAGTCCCAAACATAAATGTGTAGGGGGATCTCCCGGAATACCGTCCCATAGTCCCAAAGTAAATATGCAGTGCTGGGGGATCTCTTGGAATACCGTTCCGTAGTCCCAAAGTAAATATGCAGTACAGGGGGATTTCCCGGAATACCGTTCTGTAGTCCCAAATTAAATATGCAGCTCAATCAATACAAACAATAGTTTCACAAGGAAATCTATAGGTTATACTAAGTTCATATCAAGAAACACAGGAAATTATCACTAAACATGCTGCACAGAGTTCAAATAAATAATTAAAACACGTAGGCATGCTTTTTGAATCTAAACAAGGTTATTACATATACTAGTGTAATTTTAACAAGGAAAGACAGGTTAGGACTTAGTGAAAAATGGAGTTTTACAATAAATAGCCCGTGTACGTACTCGTCACCTCGCGTACACGGTGCTCATATATCAAACAATACCAAATCCTAAGGGGAGGTCCCCCACACAAGGTTAGGCAAGCCACTTACCTCGATCCGAGCTCAAATCAATCCGAAATAATGCTCTTTTCATGAATATCCGGCTATGGATGGACCAAATCTAGCCAAATCAATTACATAACGTAAATATAGCTACAAACAACTAATTTAGCTAATGAAATCAAAGCTAAGGCAAGAAATGGAAAAACGCCCAAAAAGCCTCCCCAGGCCCACGTCTCGGAATCGGGTAAAAGTCACAAATTATGAACACCCATTCACTCACGAGTCTAACCATACTAAATTCACTCAAATCCGATACCAAAATCTCGATGAAAACCCCAAAATTCGTCCTAAGAACTTTTCTCAATTTTACCCTTTTTTTCACCCCAAGTCCGAAATTAAATGAAGAAATCAAGCATAGATTAGTGGGATATAATCATAAAGGAGTTAGGAATCATTATCCAAAAACTTCCTCCGAAAATCTCTCCAAATTTCGCCTTCTACCGAACTCTCAATCAAATTTTTGTGTTATTAACTCAAACCCTCGTTTTTGAACTTTAAATTTTGCCCATTGATTTCCTTAATCGCGATCGCGGAAACACCCTTGCGATCGCGAAGAACAACTTCGCTGCCTCATAAATTTACCCTACGCGAACGTATAAAACCCCACACGAACGCATTGTTTTGACTCTCACACTTACGCGATCGCGGACCATACAACGCGTTCGCGATGAACAAAATGCGTGGCCCTGGCTTAGGACCACTTAACAATACGCGAACGCGACCTAGCTCACGCGTTCGCGATGCATACCCTGATGAACTTACGTGATCGCGTCCTTGTCTTAGCGAACGTGAAGAACAAACTTAGTTGGTCTCCTAGATGCTCTATACGATCGCGATGAAGGATTTTCTGCAACAAAAACAGCAGAAATTTGCTACTTCTCTAAGTCCAAAAATGACCCGTTGAGCATCCGAAACACACCCGAGGATCCCGGGACGTCAACCAAACATACCAATCAATCCTAAAACACCATACAAACTTAGTCGAACCCTCAAATCACTTCAAACAATGCTAAAAACATAAATCACCCTCCAATCCAAACTTAATGAACTAGAAACTTCCAAATTTGACAACCGATGCCGAAACCAACCAAACCAAGTCCGATTGACCCCAAATTTTTCACACAAGTCATAATTCACACTACTGACCTATTCCTACTTCCGGAATTGGATTGCAACCCTGATATCAAAAATTCCACTACCGGTCCGAATCTCCATAAAATTCGACTTTCGCCATTTCAAGCCTAAATAAGCTACGGACCTCCAAAACAAAAGCCAGACACGCCCCTAAGCCCAAAATCACCCAACGGAGCTAAAAGAATTGACGAAACTCCATTCCGGAGTCGTCCTCACACAGTTCTGACTAAGGTCCAAATCTTAAGACTTAAGCTCCCATTTAGGGACTAAGTGTCCCAGAACACTCTGAAACTCAAAACAAATCATCCCGGCAAGTCACAATAGCAGAAATAGATACGGCGGAAGCAGTAAATAGGGTATCGGGGCTCTAACTCTCAAAATGACCGGCCGAGTTATTATAGTGTCCTTCGGGTCTAATATCATCATTTGTACGGGCTAGATTTTTGCCTATCATCTAAAATTGTTAGTAAAATTCAAAAGAACAAAATAAAATTATATCTGAATGATACCTGACCATGGATACTTCTTCTATTTAGATGCTGTCACACCCCTTTTTTTAAACCTCACTAACCCTCTTATAAATATAAAAAGATTTATAAGCTCCAAAAAGGGTTTCAATTATGAAAAGTGACAAAATTGTGTTCAAAAGGTTTTTCAGAGTCGCCACCTGGCATTGGTTCGATGTGCCAGGTCACCGTTTTTTAAAAATGATTTTTCCTTTTAAAACACTTTAGACCCCAAAACTAAGTCTGCACCAGAGATTCAGGTAAGGGGGTTCATTTGACTCGGGGAGAAGATGTTAAGCACTCCCCAAGTCCCGTGAAAGTCACGGTTGCGTACATGATAAGTCGGCTTTTAAAGAATACTTAGATCGAGGTGGAAACACACAAAAGCAAAACTAAACACGAAGGAGGCTCGAGGTCGTCCCTACCTAAAAAAGAAAATAGAAAAAGAAAAGTAAAGTAAAATCCTAAATACAATACATATTATGCTTTTCCACGAGGTCCGCCACGGCCTTCAAATACACGATACTACGGGGCATACCCCAGATAAAAATATATACAAAGTCTACGGGGCATTCCCCTGAATATGAACCAACTAAAAGGAACGACCTCTCGCCTTGAATAAGATAAAAGAGAAAGAACTAGAGTTTGCCTACCCGAGTGATAACGGCCTAAAACATGCTGCTAGCGGACAAACTAAATAAAAATTAATTTTATGCTCATTTCCTTTTAATTTATTTAAACCCAACCCCATGACCCATTTCAAGCAGTCTATCCAAACTATCCACACACACACAAAGACAAAGAAACATCAGACAAAGTAACTATCTGAAAGACAATTTACCGTGAAAATGGTAATAACAATTGAATTTGATTATAGGACTCTAAAAATACGTGATCTATTTTTATGCCGGTTGTTAAGCAGTTGATGCTATGTTATGAGATTTAGAAATGAGATAAGAGTTAGGAATAAGGTGATAATCAAACCGATAGGTTAACAATCGGGGCCTCGAGTTTGTCGATTTGGGGCCTCGAGGTCGATTCCGGTGCTCGGCTGGGAGCTATCGAAGGCAGTTGAAGAGCGACTAACAGTTATAATAAAATCAACGAAGGCTCTTTATGGCCAATGATAAGCAATAACTGATGAACAATAATGAAGATAATAAATGGGAGCAATAATATCAAGAGAATGTTCTTGTGTATTTAGTGTGGAGCCACCGATGTTTATAAAATGGCAAAGATCCCCTTTATATAGGAAGGGAAATCCCAACATAGTACAAATAGAATTAATTACAAAGATATGGAGATGGGACAGCTAGTTGACGCCCTGATTCGAGTTTGGGCTAGCCTGACAGACTTTGTCGGCTCTAGCTGCACGCCTTGGGAACTCCCCATCTCCACCAAAGACGAGGTCAACATTTTCCCAAGGTCGAGCATCGACGAACCTCGAGGGAGGAAACTCGACTGTAGACTTGTAGCCTCGAGCCTTCGAGATGATCTTCTGAGGTGCCTCGATGACGAGGAATTGGACCCTCCGATTTTACCGTATACAGATAGTCCCCGCGTTTCTTGGCGAGGAGCGATAAGAAATGATTTTGACATCCATTTCTTCGGACTTCCTGTGACGATGTCATACTGATGACATCCATTTCTTGTCCTGAATCTTCTTTGAATTTCTACTTGATCTTTGAATCATGAAACTGGAAAAATGGACCCTGTTCTTTAGGCGGGTTCATGATGCTTCTCTGACTTGAACTTGGAAATTAAAAGTTGACCCTGTTCTTCAGGCGATCCCCTGATGCCTCTTGAATTTGAGAATCGAAAGTAACTCTGAAATGAATTCCCTTCTCTCCAGGTGGGCGCCTGCCACTAACTTGAAACTTGAAATGGATTCCCTCGTTCTCCAGGTAGGCGCCTGCCACTAACTTGAAACTTGAAATGGATTCCCTCGTTCTCCAGGTAGGCGCCTGCAGCTAACTTGAAACTTGAAATGGATTCCCTCGTTCTCCAGGTGGGCGCCTGCGACTAACTTGAAACTTGAAATGGGTTCCCTCATTCTCCAGGTGGGCGCCTACGACTTGCTTGAAACGTGAAATGGATTCCCTCGTTCTCCAGGTGGGCGCCTGCTGCTGACTTGAAACTAGAAATGACTTTGAAAAGAATTCTCTCGTTCTCTAGGTGGGCGTCTGCCACTAACTTGAAACTTGAAATGGATTCCCTCGTTCTCCAGGTGGGCGCCTGCAATTGCAACGAAACAGACAAAACAAGGAAAATCTCCTGCCCCAGTTTGTACCAGGAACATTTGTGAGTGTTAGTTAAATCCCATTTTCAGGAGGGTCCTGAAAACTTAAAACTAAATCCTTGAAAATTTGCGATTAAATCCCATTATGCAGGAGGGTCCTGTAAATTTTAAGAACTAAATCCCATTATCCAGGAGGGGTCCTGAGAACTTAAATCAAATCCCATTATCCAGGAGGGTCCTGAAAACTTAAATCAAATCCCATTATCCAGGAGGGTCCTGATAACTTAAAACCTAAATCCCATTATCCAGGAGGGTCGTGAAACTTAAAACCTAAATCCCATTATCCAAAAGGGTCCTGAAAAGCCGAAAATGAACTTACCTGAGCCATGCTCTCTTCCTGGAGGATCCCTGCAGAATGAACAGAATTTCTCGCCCCTGAACCATGCTTTCTTCATGGGAGGGTTCCTACAGAACGAATAAATTTTCTTGCCCCTGTTTCAGACAAATAATATCTTGTTAGTTTGAAAACGTGGTGGTTAGTTTGTGGCATCATTACTGAGTGTCTGCTTCTGCCATTGCCATGCTTCATTCTGATTAGCTGCTTCGGGCCAGCAAGGAATTATTTGACCTTTTGATCGAAACTGGACCACAAAATCTCTGAATGACCTGAAGCTCTTACACTCACTTGTTGCATTGTGTTTTCATTTTGAAAGTTGCTGAATCTTTGTATTTTCTCAAAATTCAAGAATCACCTTATCACCTGAACCTCAGTTACCACCATACTGCTCATTCTAAACCATGTCAATTGTGATGTGCCTGGCCGAACTCCGCTTTGTGCAATTTAAAAGCTGGTAGTAGGCTTTGGAATCCTTTCCTGCTTGTTCAACAAGGCTGACTCAAAAGAGACTCATAAAGATAGACTCAAAGAGCACATTGAAGTGATTTTTGGCAAAGGGAACAAAGGAAAATTTTGAACAAAGATGACTATGTGAGTAATAATGGGAAAAAGGACTTATCTGAGTAAAGCGGCTGGCTCCAATGATCGTGACATGCATTTTGGATTGATCAACCTAATCCATCCTACCAATCATATTTTCAGTTCATGTCATGTCTTCATATTTCAAAATCGGGCTTTCAATGATCCAATTTCCCTGTAAAGTCACGAGCCTCATTCGACTTGTAGTGCCCCGAAGGGTTTTCACCAACAAGCCTCTCTCATTTGTTCATCTCTCAGCTTACCATCGCCTTACGGTGCCCGTGAGGATTTTCACCAGTAAGACTCTCTCATTTCAAATTTTCTCTCAGCTCACCATCGCCTTACGGTGCCTGTAAGGGTTTTCACCAATAAGACTCTCACATTTTATTCCATTTTCCTTTGTGCCCATGAACAAAGTGTTACCCATGATGTAAATCATACCTCTATCTTGCTTGACTTGGCATTCTCAAAGATTGATCGGAAGGTCTTTTTTGGACCGCAATGTAGGCTTTTGGACAAGGCTAGAAAGAAAGGGTGGCATGAAGGCTCAAAATAATTTAAGATAAAAAAGAGTTCAAAATTACAACTTTTGGAATCAGATCTTTTGCAAAACCAAAACTTCTAACCCAGTTTCCTTGGGTTTGGGGAATTTTGGATTTTTATTTTGAGGGGACCGAACCGTAAGGCTGCCTACGTTTCCTTAAAAGGAATCAGGTCAAACGTAGTTCAAATAAAAGTTGTTTGGTTTTAGCTTTTTTCCTTTTTTCTTTTCTTTTCTTTTTTTCTTTTTTTTTCTTTTCTTTTTTTCTTCTTTTTCCTTCTTTTTTTCCTCTTTTTTTTCTTTCGTATTCTTTTCTTCTCTTTCTTCTTTTTTTTTTCCTCTTGTTTTCCAATTCTACTCCTGAAAAAGAGGGGTATGAAAGAAAATAAATAAGGCTCAAAAGGGGTAACAAAGGATAAAAGTGTTTGGGTAGCAGAATGATAACTGTGATTTTGACACGTTTTATGCCCATACTTGCCTATGCTTTATGTATGATTTGCCATAAAATATACCCAGAATGCTTATAAGTTGCGCTTGATCGCAGGTTTGAGCAACAAGGTGACGAAAGTCAAAAATCGGCTCGAAACGGAGTGAAACCTGCTCAAGTGTTAAAGATCAGCAAAGCAGGGATATCCAGAACTTGGTGCGGACCGCACCATCATGTCATGCGGCCGCACCACTGAAGTTCAGAGAGTGGCATCCTCAGTTCCAACTAATGCGGGCGCGCTACAAGTTCATGTAGTCCGCGCCACAAAAGTCCAGAGAATGGCGTCCTCATTTCCAACCAATGCGGCCGCGCTACAAGTTCACGCGGTCCGCGCCACAAAAGTTCAGAGACCATCACAAGCCACTCATGCGGCCGCACTACAAGCTCACGCGGTCCGCGCCAGTCATCATGCGGCCGTACTTCATCATTGTGCGGTCCGCGTCAACATCTTCAGAAAGCAAGTCTCAGAAGTAAAGCAACCCAGTGTGGCCGCGTGTCATCATCGTGCGGACCGCACAGACCCCGCAGGGGTATTTTTGTCCTGTTTTTCTTAACTTAGTATAAATAGAATATTTGCCATTTTTTAGGGTACGGATTAGATACAGAACAGTTGCTGCACTCGTGAGACAAAAGTGTTCGCCTATTTTAGGCATTTTTCATCTTGTTTAACGTGGATTATTGTAGATTTTCCTTCTAGCTAATTAATATGTTCATTTTATCTATTTCTCCTTCAATTTCTGTTATTATTATGGCTAGCTAAACCCATAAGCTAGGGTTGTGGCTCAACCCTAGTGTGGATAATTAATGGGTATGATTGTTTAATGCTTGAATGATGTTGGGTGTTTGATATTTGGGTTATTTTTATGTTTTCACTTGGATTTGGTGGTTGCAAACACTAAGTCTAGCTTTGTGAGTTTTGACCCTTCTTGAGAAAGAGTGTCTAAGACTCCAAAATTGACCCAACAAGGAATTGGGATGGACCTATGAGAATAGTAGTCCCAATTAACGGGTAAAAACTCGAGAGAGCAATTACCCAACTTGAACCCTAAGTTGCTTGGTTTGTCAGCCTACTCAATTGGTCTCGAGAGAGTCAATTGGGCAAAATCATTCTCTCTACCGAGAGGTGTGAGAGTGAGTGCTATCGTGCAACGGTTATATCATAAGCCCCATAATCATCATTCTCGTATTAGTAATCTCTACCCGTTAGTTGACCACCTAGGTAAATGTCACGACCCTAGTGTCGTTCTCTATCTTGCATACAACCGAGACTTGATATCTTAGCATAATCTAGTTATAATTAGTAGTTGTTAAATTGTAGTTGATAATCACAAAGAAAAAACCCAAAAATGATAGAAGATCAATTAGAAGCAAACTCGCATTTCTAGGCTAAACAAATATCCAACTCCCTTCCTAGCTCCCTGTGGAAATTGACCCCGATACCACTATTGGGTAAAAGTATTAGCGCCCACTCTTCCTAAGGTTGAGTCTGCTGCGACCTAATCAGAAATTTAGACATTTGATTGGGAATTTGAAGGGGCAATTGAGGTCCGATTTTGATATTCTTGGTATGTATAGACTCGTGTGAGGACGAGGTTTCTATTTATGTAACTTTTGTCGGATTCCGAGACATGGGCATCGGACCCGGTCGTGATGGAGCCTCTCGTGAAGACAAGGCCAACCGACACAATTCCCCAAGTCAACCATTTTCCATTAAAAGTTGTTTTTATACCATTTATAAACTGTTAATCTCATAATGAACGTTTAAAAGAAAAATGCAAAATAATTACATAAGCCCGACATCGGGGTGTCACTAGTCATGAGCATCTACCAAGGTCTGAATACAACAAAAACAGTAAAATGTACTAAGTACAGTAATGAAAATGAGAGGAAGGAAGCGGTGCTGCGAATGTCGTGCAGCCACCTTGCTAACTCTAATGACTCCGCGTTTGAGCAACCAACACCCGCTACCGGGTTCCGAAATACCTGAATCTGCACACGAGGTGCAGGGAGTAATATGAGTATTCCAACCGAGTAAGTAATAAGAGTAAATAAAGACTGAGCAGTAGGAAACAATGAATCCACATTTATGTTAAACTCAATAAGCACACAGGCTGCTAATCAGAATACGAGTCAATCGCCTCTTTTAAAATCCAGCTTTTGGTAAAAATCATTTAAAATGCCTTCCGACAGATTCAGTAGGGGTTCAATACCATTTTTAATAAAAGAGCTGAAAACCATAATCGGCTTCACGAGAGGGGCCATCACGATAGGGTCCGGTTTGGGGTCGTGACAGTGTGTTTCCTAGGGGTGATGTGTGATCTTCTCAATAGCCTTTGCATAAGCAGAATTGGGGCATTACACCTGAAAAATTCAAGATTTGATATGAACATAGCATTCATCCCTTTTTCGTACAAAGAAAACTTGTGAGTTTAAAACATGGTGGTTAGTTTTTGGCCTTGACTACGAGGGCGATTTCTCTTGCACTTGTCACGATCAACTTGGACTTCAACTTGGAAGACAGTGCTTGTTATCGGCCGACCGCTTTTTCGGACAACCCTTATCACCAGAAATATTCCTGGTTCGTTCAAGTCCAATGTCTTATTCCCGATGCATTGCGCTCGTGTTCTAATATTCACCAAATCTTTGCATTTTACATCAATCCTAAAAAACATCTATTATCACCAACTCAGTGCACACACTATTCTCCTGTGTCTTATGCCAATTTGATGTGTTTGTCAGACTCTGCTTTGTGATTAAAAAGCTGGTAGCATATTTTGAAGTCATTTTTCACTTGTTTCGACACAAATAGACTCAAAAAGGACTCCAACAAAACAAGAGGAACAAAGTAAGGAGAAAAACGAGAGGAGATGGTGTCTAACAAGAAAAAAGAAATTTACCCAGGAAAGAACAAAGTGGAAACTAATCTGATTTGAAGGCCATCTCCACTGACCATGACATGCATTTTGGATTAAGCGCCCTGATCTGTCAAGAGAGTTTATTTTCAACTCTTGTTATGCCTTTAAGCTATGAAACTGGGCTTCAACACTCCAATTGTCCTATCTAATCCACAATCCTCAGTTGACTTGTAGTGCCCTGAAGGGTTTTCACCATCAAGCCTCTCTCATTTTGATCTTTTTTTCAACTCACTGTTGCCTTACGGTGCCCATGAGGGTTTTCACCGATAAGACTCTCTCATTTTATCGTTTTCTCTCTTTGTGCTGAGAACAAGGTATTACCCATGATACAAGACGATCATACTTTTACCACACACTTGATTTGGAATCCTTAAAGATTGGTGAAGGTCATTCTTTGGACCGTAATGTAGGCTTTTGGACAGGTTTGGAAAGAAATTATGGCATGAAGGCGCAAAATAATTTAAGATGAAAGGGTTCAAAATTACAACTTTTGGAATCAGATCTTTTGGCAAACAAATTAAAACTTCTGCCCCAGTTTCTTGGAGTCAGGGATTCTTTTTTTTTTTGCGATGGAATTTCTAAGAAAATCTGCCGCACTCTTGACTTCGTGGGATTATGAAATATTTTATTTGGTGTGACCGAACCGTAAGGCTGCCTACGTATCTTGTGGTGACAAGAATTAGGTCAAACGTAGTTCCAACACAAAGTTGGTTTATTTTGTTGTTTTTCTTTTCTTTTCTTTCTTTTTCTTTTTCTTTTTTTTTCTTCTCTTTTTTTCTTTTCTTCTTCTTTTTCTCTTTTCTTTTCTTTTTCATCCTTTTCTCTTTTCTTTTTCTTTTCTAGTTCCTAACTCTATTTCTGATTCCAAAAGAGGGGTATGGAACAAAACAAATTAAGGCTCAAAAGGGGTAACAAAAGATAAAAGTATTTGGGTAGCAGAATAAAATGCCTCCGTCATACCAAACTTTAAAAATGCCAAGTACAAACATGATTGAAGATAAGCAAAGAAATCATATACAATATCTATTATGGCATCAACACAAACAAAAAGTGCCAATGGGCAATACCTTTGTCCCAATGAATGACCCTTGCCAGTTCGAAGCAGACTTGACTCAACCTTATCTTGATGTGGACGAATGCATTTCAACACTAATTGATCTACCTCATAATGTTTGAGAGACATTCCCTTGTTGTATGCTCTCATCAACCTCTTGATTTCCCATACTAACTGCCTCAGTTTCACTTAATTCAAGCTTCAGGTTATCTCAGAATGCGTGAATCTTTAATTGTTTCCTCAAATGCATCTTTTTATCATATTCAAAACTATGCTTCATTATTCCATGATTAGACTGGCTTCAAGATCTTGCTAAAAACTCCGCATGCATGTCATGTCATTAGAACTGGCCTGAAGAAAACTATATATAAGAAAAGAACTAAACGAAGACTGCAAATAACAGAAAAACAAAATCTTATTTGACCAAAGGATGGAAGGGTTTGAATATCACAATAAAATCTATCTTAAAGACCCGAAACAACCCTAGATGACAAACTTAGAGATATAAAACTAACTAACAAAACTCTTAGAGATAGGAAAGAGAGGATAAAGGGGTTTGAATCACCAAAACAAACAAGATAAAATCTGGATTACAACCCCGAAATAACCAGATAGCAGAAAAAACATCAAAACAAGCTACCAAGATTCCTTTCTAGTGAGGAGAGAATGACCTTTTAATTGCTAAGATTGACATTTAGCCACAAATTTGCTCATCAGAATCAACAGGGCCTTCTCCAATTTCAAAATCATTAACTTTAGTCAGCAAGTTCCCGAGAGGATTCTCATACTCCCTGTCACCACGCATTATCCCCACAAAGTGTGCATCATTATGTGCAGGTAAAGGATTCTGCGCGATGTTCTGGGTGTCACTATCCTAATCCATAATTATCCCTTCTTGAATCATTCTTTCTATCTCCCTTTTCAAAGCACGACAATGTTCAATGCTATACCTTTGGAAATTAGAGTGGTACATGCACCGTACAACAGGATCAAAACTTTTTGCATATGGGTCCGGAGTATAGCCGAGGAGCGGCTCAATCATGCCAGAATGTTTAACTTTTCAAACAAGCTTGTGTAGGATTCTCCGATTGGCGTGAAACTGCTTCTTTGCCTTTGTTCTCCTCCACGCCCCTCTTTTCTAGGGTTGTTGGATGCTCGAAAATATTGTGAAGGCAGGAATATATTATGCGGTGCTAGCGCTGGCCATAAGGAGTGACCCAGTGGTTGGACAGAGGACCGGACGTTGTTTGGAGGATAATACTGAGGTGGATTATGTGGAGCTCAGGGATAGGTTTGGGGTTGGGGTTGAGGTCGCGGCTGTGTATATTGAGGCGGACCCGTTGGGCCATGTCGTGATCCTGAGACAACCATGGAAACATCATCATGTTCCTTCTGACCCAGCATGCTTCCTGTGTTGTTCTGAATTGCTTGTGTTGTGGCTTATAAAGCAGAATAGCTTATGATCTTGCTTGGCTTCAGCCCATCTTCTACCCTTTCTCCCATTTTTACCACATCATTAAAAGGCTTACCCACAGCCGAGATCAAATGCCCAAAGTAAGTAGGCTCTTGATCCTGGAGAAAGTACTCAACCATCTCGGATTCTTCCATCGGGGGATTGACTCGAGTAGCTTGCTCTCTCCATCTGAGCCCGTATTCCCTAAAGCTTTCATTAGGCCTCTTTTCCATCTTGGTGAGGGACATGCGATCTGGGACAATTTCTATATTGTAATGAAAATGCCAGGAAAAAGCCTGAGCCATATCATCCCATGTGTACCACCTGCTAGCATCTTGGTGGGTGTACCACTCCAGAGCTGCCCCACTCAAACTATGACTAAAATACGCCATCAATAATTTGTCTTTTCCACCGGCGCCTCTCATCTTACTGCAGTAGCCTCTCAAATGGGCCACAGTATCTCCATGTCTGTCGTACAAATCAAACTTTGGCATCTTAAACCCAACAGGCAGTTGGACGTCTGGAAACAAGCATAGTCTTTGTAAGACACGCTCACCTGGCTCCCTATCCCTTGCATGTTTCTTAAAGACTGCTCTAAGATTTTCACTTTAATTTCCTGGATATCTCATCTTGCTCCACTATCTTAGCTGGCTTTTCAGTTTCACGGGAGGCTCAAAATGAGGAGCGTAAGAGTATGGATCCGAGACCTTGAAAGTTTGTTCTGGAGCATAGTGTTGGGCATCGGGGACTTTGAACACAGTCTCGCTAGAGGATCGAGGAAGAATAGGTGGTGGAGGAGCTACAAAAACATGAGTGGTCAAAGGAGCGGGATATGAGGTGCTTTTGGGGTGGAGTTTGAAAAGGTTGCGGGGAGATGTCAGAAGCAGTGGGAATATGGATTTGTGACAATGGCGGAATGGTGATGAGGCTTTCAGTGTAGTTAGTGGGAAATAATGGTGGAGGACGCCCACTAATCCAGGCTTGGTACATTTCGGCCATCTATCCTTTCAACCTTAGGACCTCTTCTTTCAACTCAGATTCTGATTCAACAATCTCCTTAGACGAATCAACAACACCTGTGTCCAAGTCTTTGCTAGCCATGTCTACCTTGCTCTTTGACCTTGTGTTGTACAGATGACTCGCTAGAATGCCACAAAGTAACCACCTTCTGTTTTGATAACAATGGAAGTACCAAAGAGGAGCAAAGCAAAGCCAACATGTTAGCATTAGGGCATTTATCAGATAGAAATATCACATTGCGTGCAATGACCCTAGCAACAATTAACGATTCTAGAATGATTTCGAGGGTCACAAGGTCATTTGGCATTATCCCAATTTTGTTCATTTCAATCGTCTCTTTTCTTTCTTTTCTAGCACTTCTTGGCTTGCTTATTTTCCTTCCTCAGTTTTCTTTCTAATTGTCACTATTTTCTTTCTCTCACCCCTCACGTCCCACAACTTCATTCTCTTTTTTTCCCTTTTATTTCTCTTTTTAATAATGATTCGATTGAACCCTATGTAGGTTGCCTACGTATCATGTTCCACATAAACCAGACCAAGCGTAGTTCTGGGAAAGTAATGGACAAAATAAATTAAAAACAAAAATCTTTTTGGGTTTTTCAGTTATACCCCCTTTTTTTGTTTTCAAATACAAAATGGGAAGTACGATGACAAAAGATTTAACAGACTCAGCCAGACTATGACAAACTCTGACACCGCCTAAAAGACTCAATACTACTGGGTAAGACTAGAAAGTAAAAGAAAACATGAAAACATACTCAAAAATACAGAAAAGTCTCCTCAAGTAGCTCCTGAATGCAGTGGTCCTGACTGGATGGTCCTGGGGCGTCTGTCACGCTCAAGCTCTGGCAAATGGAGCCATACCTGAATGAGAAAAATAAGATAGAGTTAGTAACTCAAGACACTATGGCACCTCCTATTGGACACATGCAAGGCATGATTGGGCTATTTTTGCAAAATGACCTATGCGGCCAAAGATGGATAGAAGTGTAAACTCGACAAGATTGACCTAAGACATGGAAAATGCCTCACTAAGGCTTATATGGATTAAAGCTCTCAATAATCATGGCCCAAATTAATTTGCACAAATGACCCATTTTTGCAAAAACGACCGATATGGCCAGAAGTGGCTAAAGATGCAAACTCAAAAAGGACAGACCTTAAGGTAGTGGGACACTTAATTGCAACTCGGGATTCTGAGGCATGGGTCAATGAACCACTTTTGCGAAAATGACCCCATTTTGGGAGAATGGCCGATGTGGCCAAAAGTGGCTAGACATGCAAATTCAACAGGAATGGACCTTAAAACTGAGAGGACACCTTGTTGTAGACACAAGGCTCTAAGTCATGGAATGACAAGCCACTTTGAGAAAATAGCCCTATTTTTTAAAAAAAGACCAATGTGACCATACGTGGCTAGACATGCAAGATTTGGCTACGACCCCCGAAGCCAAGAACCTAAGACTCACTAGGAAGACCGGTCCCTATATGGGCTGCCTACGTATCCCGCCCCGAAAGACGATAATCAGGTATGCGTAGTTCGGGAAGAAGACATATTTTTCGAAAAATGATGAAACATGTAAAATCTTTTTGGATTTTCTTTTTCTCTTTTTTTTTTGACTTTTTTTGAAAATGATGGGAAACTGCAAAAACTTTTTGGATTTTTCATTTTCATTTTTTTCGGTCTTTTCTTGAAAAAGTTGTGAAAGAAAAATATAACTTGGCCCTACTTGCTTCATCTTTATACTTCACCCTTTTTTTCCCCATTGGTCCGCCAAATGACCTATTTACCCTAAAAGAATGCAACATGTAGCATATAAGGATGGTCAAATGTCTTTTTGGGTCATTGGCCGGTTTTGACATAATTTGGATAGGCTTCCTACCAAGGGACACGGTGCCTGGGACCGAGCCCTGCTACGTTTAAATGATATGATGCAGATAAGCAAGACCTAAAGGCTGACCTAAGTTAGGGGTTCACTAGACAAGGCAATTCGGGGCGGCACGTGGTCGATGGCGGTTGCTCTAGCTGTCCGCCCACTCCATGCTCCCACGCCGCTGCCCTAAAGACACCGGTCACTCACAAAAAGGCCGTGTACGCTCAAACGTACTCAGGAAGACTTGTTGCAGAAAGAAGACCCATGGTTATGCAAATGATGACAGTTTATAAATTAGTAACACATAAGAAAAAGCGATAAACAAATAACCAACAACACAAGAAATAAGACAAGCAAACCAATTAAACAAAGCGAATAAAGAAAACAAACACCTCAACCGAATATCCTAAAAGCCAACAAGATCAAGTACCAGCTTGAACCTGCAACTCCCCAGCAGAGCCGCCAAAGCTGTCACACCCCTTTTTTCAACCTCACTAACCCTCTTAAAATAAATAAAGTTTTGTAAAGCTCAAAAGGGTTTCAATTATGAAAAGTGACAAAAGATTGTGTTCAAAAGATTTTTACAGTCGCCACCTAGCATTTGGTTTCGGTGTTCCAGGTCACCGTTTTTAAAATAACAATTTCCCTTCAAAATACATTTGACTCTTAAACCAGTTTGCACCAGAGATTGTAGATAAGGGGTTCAGTTGACTCGGGGAGAAGGTGTTAGGCATTCCCCAAGTCTCGTAGCTAGTACGGTTGCATACTCGATCTAGTTGGCTTTTAAATATTCAAATTGAAGTAAAAATAAACACATAAAAGGAAAATAAACACAAAAGAGGCCCGAGGCTCGTCCCCACCAAAGAAAGGAAAATAAAATGAAATAAAAAATAAAAATAAATACTACAAATCTATATGCGCCTCCTCAATGCTCGCCAAAGCCTCCAAAATATTTACAAAGTTTTTCGGGGCATTTCCCGAAATAAAATATCTACAAATTCTTCGGGGCATTCCCCGGATAAATCTAACTAAAGGAACGACCTCTCGCCTCGAAACAAATAAAATGTCCTAAAGGTTTGCCTACTCAAATGTGATCGGCCTAAGCATGCTCCTAGCGATGAAGTAATGTAACAAAAGTAATGAAACATTAAAAGCTTAAATTTTCTTAGCCAACTTTGGATCCCGCATTAAACAATTCCACACATACACACACATATATATATCGGACAATTAAAGCAAAATAATAGAAAAACATGGACATGCATAAGCAATTTATATCAAAATAATAAGACAAGCGACTTAAACAGGATATTAGCCCGTCGTGAAATTCATACTCTAAGATGGTTCCTATGGATCTGGGACGGCGAGAAGGAATTCAAAAGAAGAGAAAAGTGAAAAAGGAAATAAGATAAAACTAACTATGGGATTTTCATATCAACTACACCAAAAGTGAACTTATCACTAATGTTACTGGACTTGCTATTGTTCGACACTAATTCATATGAACATCTAACCTCAAGACCATTTTTTTAATAAAAAGTTCTATTCCTGTGAGGATGCCTTTTTCATTTAACAGAGTGTTTTAAATTTGTTAAGACATTAATGAAAAGACAAAACAACTAAATATTCTAAATCCTAAATGGACCCTCAGGTAAGTAAACAGAAAATCACATCTCACTAGAAATAAATGCTAGGAAGAGATCGGAATATTAACAGACTCGGATAAACTCAAAGGCCAATATCATGCTTAATATCACATAACAACACATGGAGATGAATTAACTTAAAATAAGAGAATGATAAGAGTATGGACCTCTGATGCGAGTCTTCTTTTAATAAAGAAGAGAAAAATTTCAGCAGATACAATTGAATCCGACGCCATTAACTTGACTGAGAATGCTCAAAATCTGCGACAGAAACCGCGAACTTCCGACGGAACCCACGAATCCACAACCTTGAATAAGAACTCGAAATTCCACAATGCTTTGCTGCTCAGTAAGGTGATTTGTTTAATGTGGTGCCGCATTTGAAGTCTTCGAGCCATAGATCTGTCGAATTTCCCATATACTAATTAATCCTACTTAAGTAGAAATAATATTTCTACCAAAAATACTACTCCCTCCGTTCCAATTTATGTGAACCTATTTCGTTTTTGGTCCGTTCCAAAAAGAATGACCCCTTTCTAAATTTGGAAACAATTTAGCTTAAAATTCCAGTTCTACCCTTAATAAGAAGCTTTTATAACCACACAAATATTCTGGACTCCATTTTGACTTGTTTAGGACCACAAATTCAAAAAGTCTTCGTTTTTTCTTAAACTCCGTGCCCAGTCAAACATGTTCACATAAATTGGAACGGAGGGAGTAATATTCTTGAAAACAAAGTGGAACTATTTTTGTATTTTCGAATTTTATGTAAGGTAGATAAACTAAGAGTAACTTGATAAAATATCAATTAGGTAAATAAAAGAAAATATTTTTGTAATTTTCGTTTTTGTGATAAAATGAAGTAAAAGAGTCAAAACTAGTTAAAATAGCGATATTAGACCTANCTCTCTCTCTCTCTCTCTCTCTCTATATATATATATATATATATATATATATATATATATATATATATATTGCACATTTATTAAGAAAAATATTTCATGACTTTCGTCATAAGAATATTTATCTAAATAATTTTTATATTTGTTAAGTGCCTTACTTAATTAACATAATACTAATAATTGGAGCAGATACGAATGGTTTGGAAATAAATTATCATTAAGCGTGAAAAAAATTTGCTTGTTAAAATGATTAATATTTAATTTAAGATCGAAGAGAATACCTTTTTTCTGAATTAAGGTATTATTTGTCCTATTTTTCTTTTCCCCTGTGGTGCAAGTTCATGTGGATAGCGAAATCAAAACTAGCGAACTGGGCCTAATTTATATTATCAAATATGTAAGGATTATGACGTTTCTCTAAGATCTTTTCTTACTTTGTCATATTTCAATCTACTTTTCATAACTTTCCCATGAACTTTAATTTTAAAATAACAAAAGAGTTAAATCTTGTACCCTTTTAATTGGAATGTGTTCCTTATTTGCAAAAACAATATTTTCATCTTAGTTCGGATTTACTTAAAAAATTATTCTAATTACCCACAAGCAAAACGAGAAGTTGGATTGGAGATAAATGTAGTAAATAAGTTTCTTTACTAAACAGAATGTGACGATTAATTCTCTCAATCGGAAAAGGAAGTGTTTTACTTTATTCTTTAAGTTGTTCCTAACTTCTGCCCACTTTGCATACCACACTTATTCCAATTAAATACTTTGTCGGCTCTATTATCATACAAAGAAAATTTTGCGATTATTTTTATAATTAATCAGAAGCATCAAGTGACTTTAATACAAAAGAAATTAGGACTGAGAAATGATTTGTTTCTTATTAGTTATTACTAACAGAAAATGTAACGAAATTAGGCTGTTAGCCTTCTATTTCAATATTGTACAGTAACATAAAATAGTAGTGAACGTACACATAAATGATACTCCTATTCATTAATTCATTATTATCAAAACTTCCCTGTCAATAATATTCGTGAAAAGCAACGATCAAACCCAAAATGATGAGTGCGTAGATATACACTACCAACTTGGTAAAGTTTGATACAAAATATACTTTGATGAAGACATGCACTAAACTTTTATCATACAAGCTAAGTTAAGAAGCAATAAATTAAAGATCATAGCATATCACAATGATAGATTCCAAAAAGAAAGAAAAAATTCATAACTTATAAACTAACTTCATCTCTCTTACGTCTAGTTGGCACGTCGCATTCATGCAATAACCACAATATATTTCTATACCTTTTTCTCTGTTTTTTCTGATTTTTCTATTTGTCTGTTTGTACACTACGTCTCTAGCTAGCTTTGTGTATATATTTAACACCATAGCTAGCAACCACATGAACCAGAGTAGCAGAGAAAGTAAACAAAATTAAACATCAGTAGAAATGGAAGGAAGAAACTTCCTTAGATATATTTTCTTTCTCATGAGCATAATCTTACTCTTATTTTTCACCTTTTTAAACTTACCATCTCCTCTTTCTCACACAGCCGAGTTATTGGACTGCACCACTTACTCCCCATGGTGCAGTTCAAGAAAACCTTTTTTTCTCCGAAATCCCAGCAAAGACAAAAAACGCTACGCCGATTTCCCAAAACACCCTTTAGACCCACTAACCATACAAGAAATTCAAAAGGTGAAAAAAACTATTAACTCCCTTGAAGATTTTAAAGTAAAGGGTAGTTATGTACTTCACTCTGTGGTACTTGAAGAGCCAGAGAAAGAAGTGGTGCTGAATTGGAGAAAAGGTCAACGGCTTCCGTCGAGGAAGGCATCGGTCATTGCACGTGCACACGGTGATGTGCACGTGCTCACCGTGGACATTGAGGCGGGTCATGTGACCCGCCATGAAATGGATCATCTTTCGGGTTACCCGATCTTGACGATCGAGGATATGATTACGGCGACAGCTGCCCCACTTGGTAACTCTGATTTTAACCGTACGATTATTCAGCGTGGTGTTGATTTGGCTGATCTTGCTTGTTTGCCTATTTCCACTGGTTGGTATGGTGAGTGTCAATTTTTTTATATTAGAAGTTTGATGGCGAAATTCTTACTGTCGTTGCAATTTAGGTGTTTCGTTTTTGGTTTGAGCATTGAGCATATGATAGGATACAATTTGTCTTATTGCATTCAATAAAATTGGCAAAACGATTGCTTAACCTATTATATTTTTAAAATTATAAATTGAGACTTATTTTTTGTTATAGTTATTGTAAATTTTTACATATAGTAAATTTATACTACACATTAAAAGTAATGAACTCAAATGAAACCGATGTTATAAAGTTGTATTTGCCTCTGGCTGATATACCTCTTTTGATAATAAACTTAGAAAAGTTTAGTATATGGAAGGTTTTCATTTTGGTGAAAGTGTTTCCGATTTTTAAACAACCAAAAATAGAAAATAATACAAACATCTTAATTTTTGGTGAAATTACTAGTGATAAAAATTATACTCACCGTTGTTTCCACTAAATTATATAGTAGTATAATAGTTAATTGACGACGACGACAACAACAACGATCCAGTAAAATTTCACTACTTATTAATAAGGTAATGAATCATGTGTATAGTAATTAATTTTGGTTTGATGATGACATATGTGTAGATACTTATAAAATAGTTGAGTTGATATAAAGATCAGATTTTGGATAAGTTTTTTCCATTATCAGTTGCCTCCCTTTTTGTTTTGTGACATCTGACATTAGATACACTTGTCTGCATACTGCAGTATTTATTATGTCCTTGGTAGGTATGTAATATAAGTATATTAAATATACTCATTATTATTTATATATTGTCTGCTTAATGATGAGACACGTACTTAACGGTTTTAATATATAGAATTGTTCATTGTTAATTAATTTTGCTTTATTTTTATTTTCAGGAAAAGTTGAGGAGAAAAGGAGAGTAATTAAAGTACAGTGCTATACAATGAAGGACACAATTAATTTCTACATGAGACCCATTGAAGGACTAACAGTACTACTCGATTTAGACACCAAACAAGTTATAGAAATTATAGACGAGGGAAAGAACATACCAATACCAAAGGCCGCCGACACAGACTATCGTTTCTCTACTCAAAAAAACACACAAAAGCTAAACTTACTCAAGCCAATATCTATTGAACAACCAAATGGTCCAAGTTTCACTATAGAGGATAACCATATAGTAAAATGGGCAAACTGGGAATTTCACCTCAAACCCGACCCGAGAGCCGGTGTGATTATATCCAGGGTCATGGTCCAAGATCCGGATACGGGGAAAATGAGAAATGTTATGTATAAAGGGTTTACGTCGGAGCTTTTTGTACCGTATATGGATCCTTCGGATGCATGGTATTTTAAGACGTATATGGATGCTGGAGAATACGGGTTCGGGTTACAAGCTATGCCACTTGACCCGTTAAATGATTGCCCACGTAATGCATATTATATGGATGGTGTTTTTGTGGCAGCTGATGGAACGCCATATGTACGTTCGAATATGATTTGTGTATTTGAAAGATATGCTGGTGATATTGGATGGCGACACGCTGAATCTCCCATCACTGGTTTGCCTGTAAGTGATTATAATATTTTTAGTGTAATTTCACGTAATCTAAGGGTGTTAAAATATAAAAGAATAAATATATTAAAAAAATAATAATAAGAGGAATCAACATATAATATGTATTTATAAAAATAAATTTTTTGACCCCGCCACTGCACGTAATGTCATTGGACCTTATAGTACAAGAGTAATAACGTAATAAGATTATTTTTTGTCACACTAAAAAAAATTAATTGCTCAAATTAAAGAATACAAATAACTGATCATGTATTTAATTGCTCAAATTAAAGAATACAAATGACAAGATCAAATTCCCGGCATCAGGTTATGAGTTATGACATCACTGATCATGCCATTGCCAATACTTTGCTACTCCGTTAATTTTACGTTAAAAAAAAATGGCCATGTGAAATTTTTACTATCTATATTTGAAACAAGAAACAGTTACAGTATATTGCTAGTAAACAAATTCAGTATCATAAGTTTAGATCCTTGTGACTTTTTGGCTACTATTATTTAGTTAGATCTCTTATTCTGCGATTAACTATGTCAAAAAACACACCAATTTTATTCCCTTCTTGTTCTTTTATCCTATAATTTCTCGGTAGTACATTAATTCCATGTGGAACCATTTGAAAATTGGATAGCAGGGGTGGAGCCATATATATATAATAGAAGTTATGAATTCAGTAGAATTTAGTGATTTTGACTTAAACCTTATATTTGAATTAAAAATGATTTAATATATATGTCAATAGTCTATTTTAAATCCACAACAAAGAAGTTAGTATAATTTAGAATTTATAAACTTAAAATCTTGAATCCACCCCGATAAGGTGTGGGGACACAGACTAGCTTGCTCTTGTGCCCTTCTGTAACTTCATGACAAGGTACTATCAGGAGCGGATGTTGCTCTAGAACCCAAAACTTTTGACGCGAATCACAAATTTATGTAAAAGACCACTAAAATCGCGATAAATTATAGATATGAACCCATAACTTTAGGATATAATGGGTTCAATACTAAGAATCTTAAAAATTGAACCTATAGAATTTAAATCTTGAATTCGCCTCAGATATTATGCATTTGGTCGATCGTCTCCACATTTAGTGGTTCAGTTGGAACTACTAAAATTTGTCTATACATTATGTGTCAACACTAGTCACTGAACAAGTGTTCTTTCACATTTGTTTTTTTAAATTAAGTTATGTTGACGTTTTCTGATTGTTATTTTTCGTTTGCATGTGGACAGATTCGAGAAGTGAGGCCAAAGGTGACGTTAGTGGTGAGAATGGCAGCGTCAGTGGCAAACTACGATTACATTGTGGATTGGGAGTTCCAGACCGATGGACTTATCCGAGCTAAGGTTAGCACATAATTTTGAATAATTAGTCTAAATAACTGTTCATCCAAACATTTAAATTAAAAATAATCGATGAATATATTACTTACAATTTATGTATAATATGTGTATAATCGTGTGTAGTATATTCTATGTATACTGTTAAAATAAGTAAATAGTAAATCTGCCGACTACTTGTGTAAAATCTTATACTCACTCTACATATCAATAAAACAAAATTAAAATCCTTTCATTTACCGTCCAAAACTCTATCAAGTAACAAGCATAAACTAGATTATCAAAATTTAAAGGTATTCAACTAAATTATTCTTATTGTTTCAAAATGAAAAATTAATAATTCTAGGCCTTGTTATAGTTGCAAAGGCGGAATAAAAAATAAAAGAAACTCTCTTCTTGGTTTCTGGAAGTGATAGATACTTTGGGCCATTTTTTAAAAGCTAAAATGACAGATAAAAGGACCTGAAGGAATAATATTTACTTGATCTACATCTATCTATTAAGCATTTTATTTTTCAATAAAATTATAAACATCTCCTAATATTTGATACTAAAGTAATTTTCTGTATATATGTTAATTGTTATCTTTGTATACCTAATTTAAACAGAAAATAGATTTAATCTTTTATTTTTCAAAAGTAAAGTTAGAATCCGACGAAGAGTTAATGCAGGAAAACCAACCGGTAGAGTATTATTGGTAGCAAACTAGCAATCACATCAATTTAGTTATAAATCGGAAATAACGAATTATAATAAATTGGAAAGTACTTCTTTTTTGTGGTTTTGGTGATTAGTCACATCTCAGTATCAATTCCAAGTTGAACTATTAAGTCATCAAGATTCTTCTTTCCTCATTAAGATTCCTTTGATATTAATTTTGTTCTAACTCATAAATAATGCTCCCTCCGGTCCACAATAAGTAACCAGTTTAAGGAAATACTAAATTTTAGACAAAAATAGTTAGTGTGACTAAACTACCCTTAATTAAATATTGTAGCATAGTTATAGTAGTACTTCTCTTCTCAAATGTGAGGAGTAAATGACTTTTTAGGGATACGTACATAAGGGTAATTTTGAAAAAACAAATTGAATTTTTTCTTGATTATATAAATGGACACTTATTTTGACCAAAATAAAAAAACAAACTGGTCACTTATTGTGGACCGGAGGGAATACTATTACTAGTGCCTTATCATAAATTGCATAAGTAGTAATTTTTTGGTGATTAGTCACATGTCAATATCAATTCCAAGTTGAATATCAAGATTCTTCTTCCCTCATTAAGATTCCTTTGATATTAATTCTAACTATTTTTCAAATCTTGTTATACTTGTCATAGGTGGGACTAAGTGGAATATTGATGGTGAAAGGCTCTCCATATGTGAACATGAATCAAGTGAACCAAAATGAGTATCTGTATGGCACTCTCTTATCAGAAAACATAATTGGTGTAATTCATGATCACTACATAACTTTCCATCTTGACATGGATATCGATGGATCGAACAATTCTTTCGTGAAGGTGAATCTCCAGAAAGCAACAACTTCTGCAGGCGAATCGCCACGAAAAAGTTACTTAAAAGCTGTTAGAAATGTGGCTAAAACTGAAAAAGATGCACAAATTAAGCTCAAGTTATATGATCCATCAGAATTTCATGTAATTAATCCGAATAAGAAGTCAAGAGTTGGAAATCCTGCTGGTTATAAAATTGTTCCTGGTGGTACTGCTGCTAGTTTGCTTGATCTTGATGATCCACCACAGAAGAGAGGTGCTTTCACTAATAACCAAATTTGGGTCACTCCTTATAATGAATCTGAGCAATGGGCTGCTGGCTTGTTTGTTTACCAAAGTCAAGGTGATGATACTCTTGCTGTTTGGTCTAACAGGTAATACACACTATTCCCTCTTATGCATTGATAGTTCGGTCACCTAAAAGATAATTACAGGTTCCCGTCTATAAAAGTGGGATAGTGACCTGAAAAATAAGCCATGCCACAACAAGTTACAATACACTAATAGTGTAAAAGTTCCGGAGTAAACAGGGCGGACCTAGAGCATTGAATACGGGTTAACCCAGTAACTCTTGCGTAAACCCTGTATTTAAATTAAGAAATTCATTAAATATTTGTAAATATTTAACTGTGAGCCCAATTATTATTGCATACTAATTTGAAATTACGGTAGGAACCCATAAGTCTCAAATCCTAGATCCGCCTCTGGAGTAAACATAAAGCATGACAAAATCCAAAGTCTGAACGATACTTTTACTAGTGGTGGCAAAATGGTTAAAAGAAATCAGTTATACATCCATATTATCCATTACAAAATGGATTGGATAATGAACTTTTTTAAAAACAGGTCAAATATGGATAAGAACCATATTATCCACTTAGAAAGTGGATAAATAATGGGTTTAATTTTTACATTTTTAAACGCTCAAATTGGGGGTTCTTCAAGTTTGGGAGACTAGGAATTCTCCCAGAAGTAATCATATTCAAGAAGCCATAAATAATGTATATATCTATATTATCCGCCGGTTAACCCGTTTTTAAATATGGGTTGGATCGGATAATTTATTCGTTTTTTTGCATTACCTATTTTCGACCCGTCCATATCCGACCCGCCTGTTTACCACCCCTACTTCTACTAGTTTTACTTGACTTTAACACTCTTTCTTTCTATTTTGCAGAGACAGGCCAATTGAGAATAAAGACATAGTGCTGTGGTATACATTAGGTTTCCATCATATTCCATGTCAAGAGGACTTCCCAATTATGCCAACAGTATCATCAAGTTTTGAGATAAAGCCAGTGAATTTTTTTGAGAGCAATCCAATTCTGAGGATTCCACCTAATTCTCCAAATGACCTGCCAATTTGCAAAGCTGCTGCTTCTGCTTGATGATCAGTTACACACTGAATAGTGTTCTTTCTCTTGTCAAATGTGCATAATATGTAAAAAAGAACGCGATAGACTTGGATTTCGGGTACCTTTGTCT
Organism: Nicotiana attenuata; assembly: GCF_001879085.1. Classification (NCBI taxonomy): domain Eukaryota; kingdom Viridiplantae; phylum Streptophyta; class Magnoliopsida; order Solanales; family Solanaceae; genus Nicotiana; species Nicotiana attenuata. Next base: position 159,343 of record NW_017670779.1, on the reverse strand, counting down.
CAAAATTTCATGAATAAAAAGTGAACTAGTTAGTTAATTAGTTGCAACTTCATTTCTGATGATGTTGAAGTAGGCAAATGTTCTGTTTGACAGGGAATTGATGTGTTTGACAGGGAATTGAACACAAACAATGAAACTTTGAAAATTGGGATTGTTACACAAATAGCCGGCCAGATTTACTGTTTACTTTTCTAGCAGGTATACATAGATTATGCTTGATTATACGCAGTTATACACACATTATACATATATTATAATCGGCTGGCTATTTTTTGTTTAAGAGATTAGGTGGACAGCTATTTGGGTTAATTCTTCTTGAAAATTTAAGCTATACGAGACAATTTGTTTATTCATATAAAAATGGCCTAAATATGTCAATTTGCAATAGATACAGGCTAATTTCATATGAAACGGCGGAGTTGAAGCAATTGCAACTTTGAACAAGTGAAGCAACAGTATAGCCATGGTAAATTCCAGAATGGCTATAATAAAATATGAAGTTATCATACTTTGATAACACTATTCTAACTATTACACATATTTTATTTCAAAATACTAGTGTACACTAGTAGTATCACATCACTTATTTTACATTATTGTATTTGATCTTATAAATACAATAACCAGTGGCAAAATCATGTGATGTCTAGCCCCTTCCTTCAGAGTCTATATTGTTATGTCGAGGAAGAGGCAAATCCGAAAATAAAGAAGATAAAGAACACCAAATTTTAACGTGGAAAACCCTTCAAATCGAAGGTAAAAACCACGGGATCACAAAGATCCAAAAAGCTCCACTATAACAATAACAGGGTTACAAAAGTTCTCCAAATTGGCTACACAACAAGGGCCAAACACGGAGCAACAATAGCAACAACTAATCAATTGAAGAAAGAGTATAATCCACAAAACAAAGCTGCTGTTCGAGGCTCGAAATCAGATGCTACGAGCCTCCAAATCCGATCTGCACTATTCAAATCCAAGACCAAGATGTTACGGACACTCAGCCAAAATTTCAGCCCGATCCAACGGTTAACGAATCGGAAAACGTGATTTGAAGTTGGCTGGTCGGAATAAAAATTTGCAGCAAAACAAATACTTTTTTTTTTCTCTCTTCTCTCTTGATGAAAGCTCTCTCAGAACCCACTCTTATGTGCTTAAGTCTTTCAAAGACTTGTATCAATGAGCATAGAATAATTCTCCAAGGTTGTCCTATATATAGATCATGAGTGGTGCTTTCTCTTAAAGCCAAAACCCACTCAAAATAGGAATAAACCGAATCCAATTCCAAATAGGATTGGAAACCAAAAGAGAATAGGATTAGGACATTGGGCCTGTGTCTTCAAGTAAAGGAACTATTGACAGGCTTCATGCCTGCCAATTTTCTACAAAATTCATGTTTATCTGCAACCATCGCCTTTGTCAGCATATCCGAAGGATTTTCATCAGTGTGTATCTTCTCAACCTCAAATAATTTCTCTTCCACGGCCATTCTTATCCAATGATACTTTCTATTTATATATTTGGTCTTAGAATGAAAAGTGGAGTGCTTGGTGAGACAGATAGCACTCTGATTATCACAAAATAAGATGTACCGTGGCTGCTCAAAGCCAAGATCATTAATAAACTCCTTCATCCATAATAGTTCTTTGGCACCTTCTGTGACAGTAATATATTCGGCTTCTGTGGTGGATAGAGCTATGCACTTCTGTAGTCTAGATTGCCAAGAAACAGCTCCCCCTGCAAAAGTGATCAAATAACCGGAAGTGGATCTTGAATTATCAAGATTGCCTCCTAAATCAGAGTCTGTGTAACAAACAAGTTCAGGCTTGCCATTGCCAAAGCACAGCTTCAAATCTGCAGTACATTTTAAATACCTTAATATCCATTTTACTGCATCCCAATGTTCTTTTCCAGGATTGGAAATGAATCTGCTAACAGTGCCAACGGCATGTGCAATATCTGGTCTAGTGCAAACCATAGCATACATCAAGCTACCAACGGCAGAAGAGTAAGGAATACGAGACATCTCCTTTTTCTCTTCATCAGTAGATGGACTCTGACTAATACTCAATTTGAAGTGTTTAGCAAGAGGAGTACTAACCACTTTTGCATCTGTCATATTGAACCTCTTGAGTACCTTCTCAATGTATTGCTTTTGGGACAGAAATAACTCATTTCTATCTCTGTGTCGGTGGATTTGAATGCCCAAGATTTTCTTTGCTGGCCCCAAGTCCTTCATCGCAAACGATTTGCTCAACTGCTTCTTAAGGACTGCAATTCTGGATTTATTCTTTCCAACAATAAGCATGTCATCCACATAAAGCAATAAAATAATAAAATTATCATCAGAGAACTTCTGGAAGAATACACAGTGGTCTGAAGAAGTTTTCTTGTACCCTTGTTCTTCTATGACAGATTCAAACTTCAAATACCATTGCCTTGGAGCTTGTTTCAATCCATACAAGCTCTTTTTCAATTTGCAGACATAATTTTCTTTTCCCTTAGTTACAAAACCCTCAGGTTGCTCCATATAAATCTCCTCATTTAAATCACCATGAAGAAAAGCAGTCTTGACATCCATCTGCTCAACCTCTAAATCTAGACTTGCGGCTAAGCCTAGAACCACACGAATAGAAGACATCTTCACAACAGGAGAGAAAATTTCATCAAAGTCAACTCCCTTCTTTTGGCCAAAACCTTTAACAACTAACCTTGCCTTGTATCTAGGCGCAGAGGTATGGTTATCTTGCTTTATTCTGAATATCCATTTGTTAGATAAAGCTCTCTTACCTTTCGGCAATTTCACTAACTCATATGTGCCATTCTCATGGAGTGACTTCATCTCATCTTCCATCGCTTTGATCCAATGATCTTTGTGATTATCTTGCATGGCTTCATCATAATTCTCAGGTTCTCCCATGTCAGTCAAAAGTACATACTCATTAGGAGGATAGCGCATGGATTTTTGCTTCTCCCTTGTAGATCTTCTAAGAGAGGTTTCAGGAGCATTCATAGTAGTTACCTGTGCAGGAATCGGTTGCTGATCAATCACAACTTATCAACTGAGCATCCATAACATCTATACCATGATGATCATTTTGATCTTGATCACTATCTCCATCATTGTCTTGGGTTCCTTCATGTGCAATAGGTGCCTTAGCAATTGAAACTGGATCAATATCAACTAAGCTCTCATTACTCTGAGAATCTATTCTTCTCAGCTTTGTTAATATCTTTCAATAGTTTGGTCTTCAAAGAATATTGCATCACGACTTCTAATAAGTTTATTATCAATTGGATCATAAAAAACGATACCCAAACTCATCTTGACCATAACCGATAAAGATGCACTGCTTAGTTCTGACATCCAGTTTCGATCTCTCATCTTTAGGAATATGCACACAAGCTTTACACCCAAAAACTCTCAGGTGATCATAAGAAACATTTTTGGCAAACCAAACTCTGTCCGGGACATCACCATCCAAAGCAACAGCAAGAGATAAATTGATAACATAGGCAACAGTGTTAAGTGCTTCCGCCCAAAATGTATTTGGAAGTTTAGCCTCTGAAAGTAAGCATCTAACTCTCTCAACTAGAGTTCTATTCATCCTCTCTGCCAAACCGTTCAATTGAGGAATCTTGGGCGGAGTTTTCTGATGACGAATTCCTTTTTCCTTGCAATAGTTATCAAAGGGACCACAATATTCACCACCATTGTCAGTGCGAATACATTTTAATTTCTTCCCCGTCTGTCTCTCAGCTAAGGCCTGAAATTCCTTAAACACGCCAAGTGCTTGATCTTTAGATTTCAAAGGATACACCCAGAGCTTACGAGAATGATTATCAATGAAGGTCACAAAGTAAAGTGCACCACCTTTTGACTTTACTTTAAAAGGACCACACAAATCAGAGAGTACTAGCTCTAATAAATCGGGCTTTCTTGAGGGAGGATGGCTATGAAAGGAAACCCTTTTATGTTTGCCAGCTAAACAATGTATGCACCTTTGCAACTTTGCTTGTTTTACTCCAGAAAGCAAACTTTTCTTAGCCAAACACGTAATCCCTCTCTCACTCATATGACTCAATCTTCGATGCCACAATTCTGACAAACTATCACTTTCCACCAGATTTATTGAGTCATTAAGAATAAAGAGCCTTGTGTCACATATAATTGACCAGAACTTGACTCCTCGAGCCACTACTAACGAGCCCTTGGTGAGCTTCCATTGGCCGTTAAAGAGAGCATTATGTAACCTTCATCGTCTAATCTTCCTGCAGAGATCAAATTGAAAGGAAAGCTGGAGCATGCGTCACATCTTGAAGAACTAACGTTGAACCATTATTAGTTTTCAAACAAACTGTGCCAACACCAAACACCTTAACTTCACTAGCATTGCCCATCTTTAACACTCCAGAATCAACATGAGTATAAGATGAGAAAAAATCTTTTCTTGGTGTGACATGTGAGGTAGCTCCAGAATCTACTATCCAGCTCATCTCATGGGATACCAAATTGATGAAGTTTTCATCATAAGCAAAAAGAAGGTCATCTTGAACAATAGCAGCAACATTGTTCTCGTTATTTTTAACTTTCTTTCCATCTCTAGTGTCTTGATTCAACTTGCGGCAAAACCTTTTGATGTGTCCTTTCTTGCCACAGTGGTTGCATGTAACATTATAGTATTTGGACCTTGACTTACTTCTACTTTTACCTCTATTCCTTGAGCCTCTTGTTTTATCTCTCCCCCGGTCTTCTGTAACCAAGATATCTGCTTGTGAGGATGAACCCTGCGATTTTCTCCTTACTTCCTCGTTCAACACACCACTCTTGGCATATTCCATGGTCACCTTACCTCCAGGAGCTGAATTTGTCAAAGAAACACGAAGAGTTTCCCAAGAGTCTGACAGAGTATTAAGAAGCCGAAGTCCTTGTATCTCATCATCAAAATTAACCCCCATTCCAGATAGCTGATCAAGGACGCCCTGAAAATCATTTATGTGATCAAGGATAGGGCTGCCTTCCTTATATTTAAAGGTCATCAATTGCTTTAGCAGAAACAATTTGTTGTTCCCGATTTTTGAAGCATAAAGAGTCTCTAGCTTTTCCCACAATAATCTCGCATGTATCTCGTTCACAATACGGTTGCGAACATTATCTTCAACCCATTGCCGTATATATCCACATACTTGTTGGTGCTCGAAATCCCAATCTTCATCGGATATACTCTTGGGTTTATGAGCTGAAAAAACGGGTAGATGCATCTTCTTCACGAACAACAAGTCTTTCATCTTGCTTCTCCAAACATTATAATTTCTCCCATTTAAACATACCATCTTGCTCATATTCGCCTCCATTCCGTAATAACCCGGATAAATAACTAAGGCTCTGATACCACTGTTATGTCGAGGAAGAGGCAAATCCGACAATAAAGAAGATAAAGAACACCAAATTTTAATGTGGAAAACCCTTCAAATCGAAGGTAAAAACCACGGGATCACAAAGATCCAAAAAGCTCCACTATAACAATAAGAGGGTTACAATAGTTCTCCAAATTGGCTACACAACAAGGGCCAAACACGGAGCAACAATAGCAACAAGAGCAACAACTAATCAATTGAAGAAAGAGTATAATCCACAAAACGAAGCTGCTGTTCGAGGCTCGAAATCAGATGCTACGAGCCTCCAAATCCGATCTTCACCGTTCAGATCCAAGACCAAGATGTTATGAACACTCAGCCAAAATTTCAGCCCGATCCAACGGTTAACGAATCAGAAAATGTAATTTGAAGTTGGCTGGTCGGAATAAAAATCTGCAGCAAAACAAATACTTTTTTTTCTCTCTTCTCTCTTGATGAAAGCTCTCTCAAAACCCACTCTTATGTGCATAAGTCTTTCAAAGACTTGTATCAATGAGCATAGAATAATTCTCCAAGGTTGTCCTATATATAGATCATGAGTGGTGCTTTCTCTTAAAGCCAAAACTCACTCAAAATAGGAATAAACCGAATCCAATTCCAAATAGGATTGGAAACCAAAAGAGAATAGGATTAGGCCATTGGGCCTTTGGCTGGACAACATGGGCATGTGCCCAACATATATTACATCTTCCTGATAATTTACTGTTTTTACTGATACAGTTCTAAATTTGGTAACCTGGGCGTAGGGATGGCGAGTAGCCGCTTGTTTTTCTTAATGACAATGCCATGTCCTTCTGAAAGATCAAGCTTTTCCCCCCCGGGGAGTTTCCAATCAAAAGAATGCAACAATGAAGCCAGTACAAACATAAGCATTTTCTCTGCCAAAGGAAGCCCAGCACAAATTCTCCGCCCTGATCCAAATGGAAGGTACTTGAAATTATTGCCTGTATAGTTTAAATTTGTAGATCGACTCAAGAACCTCTCAGGCTGGAATTTAGTTGGATTTTCCCACACTTGAGGATCCATATGAATTGCATAAACATTCAAGAATACTTTAGTTCCCTCAAGTATTGTGTATCCGCCTACTGTTGCAGATTGGCTTGGGCGCTTAGGGAGAAGTAGTGGTAATGCAGGGTGTAGACGTAGCGTTTCCTTTAAAACTGCATCAAGATAGTGTAGTTTTAGCAAATGGGATTCTTCAACAGTGTTATTCATGCCTACCACATGTTTCAATTCTTGTTGCACCTTTGCCATTATCCCTGGATTATTCAGAAGCTCGGTTATTACCCACTCGACCATCGTGATTGTAGTGTCAGTCCCACCTATCACAATGTCCTACAATGCAAAAACATATATGAAGTCAGGGGATAGAATTTGAGGATGTTTGATTCAAATGGCATTCAATATTATTCGAGAATTGATTAGTCATCTTAGTTAATCCTCAACTGATTTCTGTTACAAGTTTAAGGAAGAACAAGACAGGCAATGATATACAAAATATATATAGGGACTGTATAACTTACCACCAATATGGCCTTTATTTTCACCAAGTCCAACGATATTCCAGTGTCTTTCTGCTCCATTAGCTCTAGTAGGATCTGCATAAAATCCTTCTTCTCATTCCCCTGGATTTCGCCCTTTCTTTTGTGCGAAAGCATCTTCATACGTTCGTTTAGGACAGGTTCCAATATACTTTCAACTGACTTCAAAAGAGCCTCCATCTGTTTCTTTATTCCTTGTAAATCAAACCTGGCAAGCATAGGGAAGAAATCAGATATGTTTGGCTCTCCAATCAGTTGAGGAATTTTTGTCACCAATTCCCTAAACTCTGCTCCAACTGTTCCATGCTTCTCCATCTACTCAACAAAATTGCTGCCAAATACCATACTAATGACTACATTAATTTCAGTTACAAAAGCCAATTTACCAATATCAACGGAGTTGCCAATCTTCGTATGCACGCTCCTGATTGCCTTTCTGATCTCATGTTTGCGATGACTATAACAAGCCTCAAAGTTCCTATTACTTAGCATCTCCCTCACGAAGAGTTTGCGTATGTCACGCCAGTAGGAGCCATAGGGAGAAAATACAATGTCTAGTCCACCATATGTGGCCGCCAATCCTGCAATTGGACAGTCACGGTTGGCAAAAATAGAGTCTTGATCACAAACCACTTCTTTGGCTAAGGATGGTGAGTTCAACACAATGCATAGTTTACTTCCTAGCCAAAACTTGTATATTGAACCATACTGTTGAGACAATTCTGTAAGCTGGTTATGCAAATTGGAGCGGAGAAATGTTAAAAATCCCACGATTGGTAGACCACGAGGCCCTGGTGGCAACCTGGATTTTTCGTTCTTTGATATATTTGATGTCCATTTGTACCATAGGATAATCAGGGACAAAATTAAAATGACGAGAGGTGCAAGACCAAGCTCGTTTAACAGTGCTAGAATCATGTTTACGGGGAATATTGTTCGAGCTGTTCTAATACCTCAAAATGAAGTAGTAATTTATAATCTTTATCTCTAAGCATGTGATATATATCTAGTTTTGGGTGAAGTCATGTTCTTGTTTGATGCAATAAAGACATATTTCCAGCTTGTGAGGCCAAAGGGTCTTTGATAGATTTGGAAATCCAGGCGTAGCTAAGTGCTAAAAGAATTCTAGTACTTAGCGTCATGTTATATTTTATGCTGCGGTCACGACAAGTTTTTATATGGACAAGTGTAGGGTCTAAAGTAGATGGAAAATGTATTGTTTCCTTTTCACTATGCCTAAGAAAGGATCTTTATCATAATTTTCGACATTTTAGGTAAGATGGTATCCATTTAAACCACGGCAGTACAGCAATTTCAGAATTATAAAATAATAGCTTGTTTGAACTTCAACATTTTTAGTGATATTTTATCCAGTTAAACACGGTGTTTAACCAAAAAATAGATTTCTCAATCAAAGTTTAAATTTAGAAAAAAACGGGTTACTGATAACCAGGTTTTACTTCACTTTCACAATGATATATAAGGAAAATAATAAGAATGGCAAAGAAAACTTATTAAAAGAAATAAGAAATAAATTGATGGTCAATTTATAAATTAAAGTCAAGGCTGAGAACTTAGATAAAGCAGAGAAGTAAAGAATATATTTCAATAGCGGAATCCGTCCTTACAAATAAAATTATGTGTCCTTATATATGAGTGTACAATCATAATGGTTTTCTCGCATAATTTGGGTTTATTATGGGCACTAATTGAATTGATTTCCCATTACCACAGATTGCTGTAACTAGGATATTTATAGCTATAAATACCTTATAACTATTCCGATTCCCCTTTGACTAGCGTCTGGCGTGTGTATAAATTAAACTCGTACTTTGTCAAATTATATTATAGAAAGATGTCGAACCCACAGAGATTGGTTTATCTATTCTACAGACGTTTCTTGTTTTAATTACTATTTGAGAAAATCAGAAAGAGTTGAGTTGTAAAATAACTAACTAAAAATGCATAAATAGAGCAGTAGAAAATATTTTGTTTTTTCACAAATATAATAAAAGGTGTTGGGATCTTGACTTCACTTAATATTTTTATTATATAGTAGAATTATTATTCTTCAATTTCTATTTCTCAAAAAGGTATAAATGCCTCTCACGATTACAAATATATATTATTACTCAAGTTGAATAATTAATTGCACTCCTCTCGGTTATACAAATTAATCTTCAAAATAGTAATACTAAAGAACCAGAAATATATGATTGAACTAAAATATGCTCTTGATAGTAAGTCCCTTTCAGTTACCCTACTTGTTATAACTTATTATTACACCATTCGCCTCTCTCGATTACAAATAAGTGTAAAATTAATTATAACATAAAAGAGATAGATGTTACTGAATAAATATTAACATTTATCAATACTAAATTTAACTATATTATTTCTTCCGCCTCTATCGATTATAGAATTAATAAACAGTTAATATGTAGTATAAGATAGATAGATGTTAATAAATTAAATAACGTCTAACTGTAAAAGCAGATAAAAGTTAAATAAATTCTAGCTCAAGAATGTGAATTTGAGGAATAATATCTACTATTATATAGAAATATTAAGATCCGTCTTTCTCCCAACACAAGAAAAGTTACTCCATACTGGAATTAGTACTAACAATGGAAATATTCTTGTCCATTAAATAAGAAAATAGAAAGAAATATTCAAGAAGAATAATTCCCCCTATTTAATTAAAAGCAGGAACTAGAGTAATTTCCTACACTGGAATTTATTTAGAAACAACAACTAAACCACTATTGTGATTTAAAAGAAAAGATAACTCGATACTAGTAAAAGAAATAAAACAGAGAAGCTTATTAAGAATTTGGATTCAGACTTCTAGCTCTAAGCTTTCTCTCTACTGTGATGCTCTTATCTAATCGAGCAACATCTTCTTATATAAGAAAGTTTCATGATGACTTCTGGATTTGGTACTAGATTTCCATGGCAAATCTAGATTTTGCATTTGCAGATATGAGAATTCGTCATTCTAAGTTTAGTTGTTTCGTCGATTTCATCATGACAAATCTAGATTTTGCATTTGCATATATGAGAATTTGAATTCTCGATTTGGTGCTAGATTTCAATGGCAAATCAAGATTTTGATTCATTACAGAGATGAGAATTCTGCAATTCTAAGTTTAGATTTCATCATGGCAAATCGAGACATGGTGCATTGTCACGGTAGTGATGAATCGTAGCTCGATTTCACACTTCTCTGTTGTATTTTTCTTCATGTTGCGCACAATAATTCTACTATAATTATTCCTGCAAAATAAAGTTAAGAATATGGAGGAAACATGATAATTTATATGTTTTTATGAGAGAAATTATGTGGTTAAGATCAGGTAAAATGCACTTATCACCCTTCCTTATTTACTTCCGGTTCATGTATCTTCCTTTTTTTTTTAAAGATCTTTTGTTCATTCCGCCCGCGCCTCTTCTTTGGCAACTATTAGGCCCGGTTCTCTTCCCTGTGGGTGTTTCTCCCGTGCCTTTCCACGCTGTGAGCATGTGATTTTTACCTTGCACGAATTACTCCTACAGATTTCTTTAATTTATGACTTTTTTCTTTTAATTGTTTAATTTGTAAGAATTAATTGCACAAATTTCGTGTTTATTTGCATTTTTTACTGTTAAGCATTTTTAGTTGACTATAATTCATTAGAAAATAGTACAAAAAATTCGCATTGCATTTTGCATTTTANATTAATTTCTTTATTATTTTACAATTTTTGTGAATTTTTGTTAAATTTTTGTGTTAATTGGTTGCATTTTTATTCATATGAAAATACAAAAATATGCACTTGCATTTAGGGATTTAATTTCACAATTTTAGTATTAATTAGGTATTAATTAGTTTTAGAAAAAATTGTTTCTTTGCAACTTTCAATTGTTAATTGTTGCATTTATCTTTAAATAGAGTTTTAAATAATTTTAGGAGTTAAATAGTTTAATTAGGTCATTGTTTTGTTTTAGTATTTTATAAAATCAGAAAAAAATATAAAATACAAAAAATACAAGGAAGACAAAAATGAAAAAAAAAGGACAATTAAAATAAAAGAAAGTGGGGCTTGTTAAGAAGACCAAAATTGGGCCAAAATTGGCCTGGCCCAAATCAAAACCCCTTCAGATCTGCCTATTGAGCCCAAGGCCCATCCCATTAACCCGGTCCAGTCCCCTCCCCTATGAAACGACGTCGTTTCGCCTCCAATTAATCTCATCCGTCTATGATTGATGATCTAACGGATGGGAAACCCACAGCTTTTAATATATATATGTCTGAATGCACCCCCCCCCCCCTCGTCCTATCTCCTCCAAAACCCTAGAGACCGTCTCCCTCTGCCTGAGCCGCCGTCTGCCACCGCCGGAAATCGCCTACGGCGGCGGCCGGCGGCCAATCGCCCTCAAATTCACACTAGAGCCCCTTCTCACCCTCCTCGTCACAAATCCACTTCTAGTGTCCCTCAAACCCCACTGTAATTTCCCCAAATCCTGAAACCCTAGCGCCGCCACTCCTCCGCCGTGTCCGGCGGCGCCACCACCCAAACACCACCAAACTAACACCCAAACACCACCCAAACCCCCTCTTCCCAAATCTATAGCTAATAATCATTGAATATGCCCAGAATTCTTCAAATATTAAATCCGAGGCTCGAGTCTTAGGAGTCCAAAATTGGATCTATGCATACAAGGTCACTCTTCTGCATTTCCTCGTTGTTCAAGCCTGTTTTGACACAAAAGAATGACACTCGTTTGTTCTTCACCAAGAACAAACGTTTGACATGGTTTTGGGTCGAATCAGAGTACCAGTTTCGATTTCGAGCCTAGCCGGTGAGTCCCTTTCATTTTTTTTGTTCTCTTTTTCTTCTTTCTTTTGTTTCATTTGTGATTCACTTTCGTTCTTCTTCCCTATTTGGTTAAGATCATTTCCATCGAGATTAGGTCAAGGTCCTGAACCCAGGACCTCTTTTCTTAGTGCTCACTTTCCCTTTAAAATTTGTTATCTGATTTTCTAAGTTTATTTAGTTTTGTTAATAGCATGTTTAAATCTTTGATTTCTTGTTCTGGTCACATAGTTTAATTTGATTAGGTTTATTTTGATAGTTCAATTAGTTCCCTGTTTGTTGGTGATCGTTTGATTAATCAATTTGTTTGGTTCCCTTTAGTTTTCTGAATTTGTCTTGGTGTTACTTTGCCATTTGGGCTTTGAGGTCATTACAGATCACATTCTCAGGGAATCTTGCTTGGCCTGAACTTGAGGCCATATCTTTTAAGACATTGAGCCCATTTAGGATCCAATAACCCGCACCCACTGGACCCAGGTTGGTCTTTAGTGTAAATACAGGGTGCTTCAGGGGTAACTTGGGTAATGTACTGAGAGAATCTCTCAAGTAACTGCCCAAGAGGCTTCCTAGAAACTTCTAGTAGGGGTTTGCTAGTAAATTTTAGGTTTAACTTGGGTGGCAAGTCAAGAATTGAAGGACTAACTAGCTAAAAAGAGAAGTTAAAAGGACTAAAAGGGTAAAAAAAATAAAAGCTGGAGTTTGCCCTAGTAACTTGCTTATAAAGGCATTGTTACTTGGGGTTCAATTCAGAGGGGAGGAGCCTAAAAAACATACTGAAAAGCTTCTGCAAACAGGAGGCAACAAAACTCCAAAAAATCACTATTCTATTGGAATTTGTAGGGTAGTTTGAAAGCTCTCAGTTCTGAAATTAAACTCCAGCTTATCCTATGGTTGAAAATGGCTTGAATTTTCGGGTATTTCTGTAATTGTGGATTTCTGAAGTTCCTGGGGTCATTTCTGGGTTTATTTGAGTTGATTCAAGCTGGTTTTGGGTTTTCACTGGTGATATTCATTTGAAATTGATTACTGGCTGCATAATATCATTTCTGGGTTAGAAAATCATCCAAAGCTGTTGTTGATTGCTGTGTACTGCTGCTGACTTTTTCCTTTTTGTTTGCCTCAAATTCCAGGTACTTATTTTAGCCTCAAATGACTTATGAATGCGAGTCTGATGTATAGTCAAATTGGAAGAAAAATTAAAGTGCAAGCTGTATTTTACCTTTGTTTAAATACAATGCAATTTTGTATTCATTTGGACACTATAACATGTACATTGATAGGACTGTATGGACTGTGACTTAACCGACTGTTATATGCTATAGAACCATACAAATACTCTGTTGAACAGTGTTAGGCTTAATTCGTGTTAGTCCTGTTATCATGTTTGATAATCAAACTTAAAACATGATTTTAGTTTGATGAAATTAGCCAGTTCATCACAAGGTTTCGTTTGTTACATTGTTTACTCAAAACTAGAGAGGACACCAGTGACTACCCATAAATTTACATGTCCATAATACAGATGTTAAAGGGTAGGCTGTTCGAGTTCCAGGTTATTTGTATGCTTTTCACTTGAATCGTGCACGATTGCCTAGTTTTAAAATTAATGGATCCCTTATTACAATAACTGTAAAAAGAGTTTAATAGGCCAATTTGAAATCAAGATTGCATTTCGTTTAATTCACAATAAAATCGGACATCCTGTGTCCGGTGAGACTTGGGCTTGGTCAGGTGATAAGAGCCCAATTACAATTGGCTTCATAAACTGGAGCATAGCATAACTCCACAAATACAATTCACTCTCAATTTGGGCTCCTGAATAAGCCCACTGTTTGATGGACTCTCGTCCAAAGTATGCTGAAATTCATTATTGTGGAATTGGTTTAGATGCCCTACTTCATAGTTTAATATAATATAAATTTGGGCTTTCGAGTTAGGTGGTGGGTTTNGGTTCATGTATCTTCCGTTTTTTTTTTAAAGATCTTTTGTTCATTCCGCCCGCGCCTCTTCTTTGGCAACTATTAGGCCCGGTTCTCTTCCCTGTGGGTGTTTCTCCCGTGCCTTTCCACGCTGTGAGCATGTGATTTTTACCTTGCACGAATTACTCCTACAGATTTCTTTAATTTATGACTTTTTTCTTTTAATTGTTTAATTTGTAAGAATTAATTGCACAAATTTCGTGTTTATTTGCATTTTTACTGTAAGCATTTTAGTTGACATAATTCATAGAAAATAGTACAAAAATTCGCATTGCATTTGCATTTAGGATTTTATCTTATTAATTAGTAATTAGGATTTCACAAATATATATAAAATCACAAAAAATGAGTTATTTTTGCTTTGTTTAATTTGTAACTTTGATTTTGGTTAGATTTCTTTTAAATTTGTTATTTAATTAATTTTATCAATTATTAAATAGATTGGGTAGGTTAATTTAGTTTTAGAATTAATTTAGATTTTTAAGCTTTAATTTGAAAAGAAAAAAGAAAACAAAATCAAAAGAAAATTGAGTCTCTTATTTTGAAAGACCCAAATTTTGGGCCAATTTCTGATTTAATTCATCAGCCCAAACCAAATTCCCCAAAACCCAATGCTCACCGGTCAAGCCCAAATACACATTAACCCGGTCCAGACCCCTCCCCTATAAAACGACGTCGTTTCGCCTCCAATTAATCTCAGCCGTCTATGATTATTGATCTAACGGATGGAAAGTCCACAACTTTTAATATATATATATGTCTGAATGCACCCCACCCCCCCTCTCGTCTATCTCCTCCAAAACCCTAGAGACCGTCTCCCTCCGCCTGAGCCGCCGTCTGCCACCGCCGGAAATCGCCTACGGCGGCGGCCGGCGGCCAATCGCCCTCAAATTCACACTAGAGNTGCGGGGCCCTCATTAAATGCTTATATTAAAATATTTTAGAAATTGGGCAAGCCATTTAACAAATTTCCATGGCTTCCTGCAAAGATATCAACACGCTAGTTGCTTTGGGCGCGAATTTTAATAATATTACTTTCCTAAACTTGGGTGTGCATTTCATGCAACCCAAATCCAAATCCCAAAACGTTGAATAAGAGGTGTTGAGGATCCGGGTGCATTTCATGTGACGTGATCCAAAAGCACGCTCTTAAACGGCGTTCATTTTCGTAAAAAATAAACTAAAAGCGGTAAATAATCTTAAAAATTGCACTATAGGTTTAAATATGTATAAAAAAACCAGATTTTAGCCATTTATAATAATTTAAGCGATCGTGCTAGAACCACGGGATCCGGGGGTGCCTAACACCTTCCCTCGGGTCAACAGAATTCCTTATTCAGAATTTCTGGTTCGCAGACTCCAATTGGGAAGTCAAAATTTTCCTCGATTTGGGATTTAAGTTAAACCAGTGACTTGGGACACCAAAAGTCAATCCTATCCCAAGTGGCGACTCTAAAAATAAATAAATAATCCCATTTCGAATAATGTCACTTTAAATGGAAAAACTCCCTTATACATTTATCCTTCGGGGTAGGTGTGTAAAAAGGAGGTGTGACACACGCGTCATGCTTCGTCAGCATACTAACATTCCACGTGTAATGCCTTTTTCCATCAATACACACGGCAGTGTACTAATTTCTAAGTCAGAAATCTTTCTGGAATAAACTCCAATGCATTTTCTCAAATTTAGGAGGTTCTTTTGATTGCCCATACGTTGACGAAAATGCTGGACTTTCTTCATCATAGCAATTTGGTAATGTAGTTTGGGATTGTGACACTCTTCAACAAGACAACAAGAATGAAAATTTCTATAGAGTTCCAACTTGTCTGTGCCACAAGTTCAAAGTTCGTAAAAAGAAGTTTATGAAAGGATTGATGCAGATTAGTGTTGTTTATTGTTCTGATAAAGAAATCTTTCCAAAAGTCTTTATCTTGCTTGGTTTATATCCAGCAGCTAACAAATTTAGTGCACAAAAAATCATATGAAAGTTACATTAGTTGAATTCATTTAATCCAATATTACACTTTGATCTTATAAATATTACAACCAGTGGACAAAATCAAGTCAAGCCCCTTTATTCAAAATCTCTAATTCATCTTCCTTATGGTTTCTTGGTTTTACTGATAGAGTTGTAAATGTGGTAACCTGGGAGTAGGGATGGCGAATAGGCTCTTGCTTTTCTTCTTGACAAGTCCAAATCCATCTGAAAGATCAACATTTTCTCCCTCTGGTAGTTTCCAATCATAGGAATGCAGCAATGAGGCCAATACAAACATAAGCATTTTCTCAGCTAAAGGAAGGCCAGCACAAATTCTCCTCCCTGATCCAAATGGAAGGTACTTGAAATTATTGCCTGTATAGTTTAAATTTGTAGAGTGACTCAAGAATCTTTCAGGCTGAAAATTCAATGGATTTTCCCACACTTGAGGATCCCTATGAATTGCATAAACATTCAAGAGTAGTTTAGTTCCCTTAGGTATTGTGTATCCGCCTACTATTGCAGATTGGCTTGGGCGCTTAGGCACAAGCAGTGGTAATGCAGGATGTAGACGCAATGTCTCCTTTACAACTGCATCAAGATAGTGTAGTTTTGGTAAATGGGATTCTTCAACAATGTTATTCATCCCTACGACATTTTTCAGTCCCTTCTGCACCTTTGTCATTACCTTCGGGTTATTCAGAAGCTCCGCCATTACCCATTCAATCATCGTGATTGTTGTGTCAGTCCCACCAATCACAATGTCCTACAATGCAGAAACATATATGAAGTCATGGAAAAGGAATTTAGTCGTTGCCGGTATTTGAAATGCCTGCTTCTACCCGTAGGGGGATGTGGCATTCATGTTTCAGTATATATATGTGCATCTTTTTAAGACTATTCTAACTAATTATGTGATTCATGCATCTTGATTATGAACTCAAAACATTCTCATTTTTCTTCACTATTTATCACATTGATTCTGCATTCAATAAACAGTGGTGTTCGTGCAAACTTGCATGCACCTCGACTAATTTCATAGGGTACCGGCTACCTCCCACCAGTATAGGTACTGGATAACTCTGCCTACCATATCTTAGGAATATAGAAAGAAATCACCTACTAACATTTTTTGTCTCTGCTGAGATTTGAACCTTTGTTTTCAAGGTTTGCACCCACTTCATTGGTCAATGGCCGCTAGGCCACACACTCTTGGGTGCTTCAATAGACATGATAAATAAGTTTGTATGACTGTAAAATCTTTAGATTGATTTCTCGTAAACTAAATAATGGAATTCTTAGGACAACCAATTTTATGGAGACAAGCAATGATAAAAAAATAGATACAGACCATATAACTTACCAGCAAGATGGCCTTTATTTTCACCAAGTCCACTGATATACCAATATTTTTCTGCTCCATTAGCTCTAATAGGATCTGCACAAAATCCTTCTTAGCATTCCCCTGAATTTTACCATCTCTTTTGTCCGAAAGCATCTTCATGCATTCGTTTATGGCAGGGTCCAATATACTTTCAAAAGACTTCAAAAGAGCCTCCATCTCTTTCTGTATTCCTTGTAAATCAAACCTGGCAAGCATAGGGAAGAAGTCTGATATGTTTGGCTTTGCCAACATTTGGAGAAATTTTATCACCAATTCCCTGAACTCAGCTCCATCTTTTGCATGCTTCTCCTTCTCCTCTACAAAATTACTGCCAAAGATCATACTCATGACTACATTCATTTGAGTTACAAAAGCCAATTCACCAATGTCAATGGGGTAGCCAATCTTGGTATGCACGTTTCTGATTGCCTTTCTGACCTCGTGTTTCCGAAGACTATAACAAGCCTCAAGGTTCCTGTTGCTTAGCATCTCGCTCACAAACAGTTTGCGCATATCATGCCAGTAGGAGCCATAGGGAGAAAGTCCATTATCTAATCCACCATATGTGGCCAGCAATCCTGCAATAGGAGGGTCACGATTTGCAAAAACGGAGTCTTGATCACGAACCACTTCTTTGGCTAAGGATAGTGAATTCAACACAATGCATAGTTTGCTTCCTAGCCAAAACTTGTATATTGGACCATACTGTTGAGACAACTCTGTAAGCTGGTGGTGCAAATTGGGGCGGAGGAATGGTAAGAATCCCACAATTGGAAGGCCACGAGGCCCTGGTGGCAACCTAGGTTCTGTCTTCTGCGGTATATTTGATGTCCTTTTGTACCATATAATTGTCAGGAACACAATTGAAAGGGTAATACCTGCAAGACCAAGCTCGTTTAGAGGTGCAAAAGCCATGTTTAGTGGGAAGATAGTCTTAGCGCTGCTTCTAATATCAACTTCTGAAAGGAAGCCAATTATCAATATAGAAGCTAATTTTTCCATCCATATAGATAAGGTAAGAACGGTTGAAGGCAAATGCAATAATAATGGAGTACTGACAACATCAAATCAAAAGAAAGTGACTTTTAAAGCACATGTTGTCTTAAAAGTCCATGTACAAGGCTGTAATGGAAAGAGGCATTTTTTTACTCTATAGTAGGACCTTTTGGAACGGAGAAGTGGTAAAAACCCCAGGATTGGTAGACCACGAGGCCCCGGTGGCAACCTGAATTTTTTGTTCTGTGAAATATTTAATGTCCATTTGTACCATAGGATAGTCAGGGACACAAATAAAATGGCGAGAGCTGCAAGATCAAGCTCGTTTAACAGTGCTGAAATCATGTTTACAGGGAGTTTTGTTTGAGCGGTTCCAATAACCTAAAAATGAAGTAGTTTAATTTTTATCACTAAGCATGTAATACATATCCAGTTTTGGTCAAGTCATGTTCCTGTTTGATGCAATAAAGACATATTTTGTGATACTTGTATACATCTAAAACACGGCAGTGTAGCAATTTCAGAATGAACAAATGGTTCTGCTTAGAACTTCAATATCTCAATTTCAGAAGCTAGAAAATTATCTTTCATATATTTTTTTGGATTTTCCCCCTTGAAAGATTTCAGAAGACTCAAATTTGACCTTTTAGCCAAATCATATACTGTTGAGTTTGATAATTTTGGCACTTGCATTGCGAACGGAGGTATCTTTTTCCTTTAGCACAATTTTAGAATGTCTGAATTATGGAGTTATCCTCCTTTGATATGATCATTACATTAAAAGTACATATTTATTTAATATGCAAGGTACATTAGTTGAACTTCATTTACCTATTGTCCAATATTACACTTCGATCATATGAATATTACAACCAGTGGGCAAGATCATGTTAAGCCCCTTTCTTCAAAACCTCTATTTCATCTTCCTTATGGTTTCTTGATTTTACTGATATAGTTGTAAATGTGGTAACCTGGGTGTAGGGATTGCGAATAGGCTCTTGCTTTTCTTGATGACAAGTCCAAATCCATCTGAAAGGTCAACTTTTTCGCCCTCTGGGAGTTTCCAATCAAAGGAATGCAGCAATGAAGCCAATACAAACATAAGCATTTTCTCTGCTAAAGGAAGGCCGGCACATATTCTCCTCCCTGATCCAAATGGAAGGTACTTGAAATTATTTCCGGAATAGTTTAAATTTGTAGAGTGACTCAAGAACCTTTCAGGCTGAAATTCCAATGGATTTTCCCACACTTGAGGATCCCTATGAATCGCATAAACATTCAAGAATACTTTAGTTCCCTCAGGTATTTTGTATCCACCTACTGTTGCAGATTTGCTCGGGTGCTTAGGGATAAGCAGTGGTAATGCAGGGTGTAGACGTAGAGTCTCCTTTAAAACCGCATCAAGATAGTGTAGTTTCAGCAAGTGAGATTCTTCAGCAATGTTATTCATCCCTACAGCATTTCTCAATTCTTGTTGTATCTTTGCCATTATCTCCGGATTATTCAGAAGCTCCGCCATTACCCATTCGACTGTTGTGATTACAGTGTCAGTTCCACCAATCACAATATCCTACATAGCAAAAACATATATGAAGTCAGGGGAAAGGAACATAGTCATCTCAGAAATTTAGTAATGTTTGATTCTAGCTGTAAGGGGACGTGACATTCATGTTTAGGTATGTATATGCACCTCTTTTTTTGTAACACCCCTGACTTTAGACAGAGTCCCATATCGCAAAACACAAGAGAGATGCTTGGTATATAAGTTAACAAGCCTTACAAGAGGTGCATATACATACCTAAAGCGGACAAGTCCGCTCTTGGCCTAGACCCTAGTAACAACTCAAATGTATTCTCATTTTTCTTTACTTTCTTATCACATTGATCCTGTATACAGTAAACATGATTAAGCAGTTTGTATAAGGCTGTTAAGTTTTCAGACTTCTTTTTGGTAAAGTATTATTATGGAATTTCAAGATAACCAAGTCCAAAGAGACAAGCTATGACTTAGAAAAGATATAAGGACCATATAACTTACCACCAACATAGCCTTTATTTTCACCAAGTCCAGCGATATTCCAATGTCTTTCTGCTCCATTAGCTCTATTAAGATCTGCACAAAATCCTTCTTCCCGTTCCCCTGGATTTCACCCTCTCTTTTGTCCGAAAGCATCTTCATGCGCTCGTTTATAGCAGGGTCTAATATACTCTCAACCCACTTCGAAAGATCCTCCATCTCTTTCTGTATTCCTTGTAAGTCAAACCTGGCAAGCATAGGGAAGAAGTCTGATATGTTTGGCTTTCCCAACACTTGAAAAACTTTTATCACCACTTCCTTAAACTCAGCTGATCCATCTTTTCCGTGCTTCTCCTTCTCCTCTACAAAATTGCTGCCGAAGATCATACTCATGACTACATTCATTTGAGTTACAAAAGCCAATTCTCCAATGTCAATGGGGTTTCCAATCTTGGTATGCACCTTTTTGATTGTCTTTCTGACCTCGTGTGTACGTAAACCATAAGAAGCCTCAAGGTTCCTGTTGCTTAGCATCTCACTCACAAATAGTTTGCGCATATCACGCCAGTAGGAGCCATAGGGAGAAAATCCAATATCTTGTCCACCATATGTGGCCAGCAATCCTGCAATAGGAGGGTCACGGTTTGCAAAAACGGAGTCTTGATCACGAACCACTTCTTTGGCTAAGGATGGTGAATTCAACACAACGCATAGTTTGCTTCCTAGCCAAAACTTGTATATTGGACCATACTTTTCTGACAATTCTGTAAGTTGATGGTGCAAATTGGGGCGGAGGAATGGTAAAAATCCCACAATTGGAAGGCCACGAGGCCCCGGTGGCAACTTGGGACCTTCTTTGTGTGAGCTATTTTTTGTCCATTTGTACCATAAAATTGTCAGGAATACAATTCCAATAGTGAGAGCTCCAAGACCAAGCTGGTTTGATTGTGCTGAAGCCATGGTTATTGGCTAAATTGTTTCAGCACTTTCTACTTATAATGGATCAGGTCAACGTCCTCCTCAGCATATTATTATTACAATTATATCAGGTCTTGGTTGAATTATTGTTCAATATGTCACTTTCAGCAGCTAGAATTTGGGTTCTGAGAAAGTTTCCAGAAGACTCAATATTTGACCATATACTATTGACTCAGATAATTTTGGCACTGGGACTGCAACCGAAGGTGTCTCCTTTAGCACAAAGTACAGCTTTTTTTTTTCCAGGTCTAAATTCTCTGCATCAGGAAGTTCAAACAATTTAGATTTGAAGCAAGTTATTACGTCACCGGTCAAAAGTTAATCTTTCACACTCGGCTAGAGAAGAAACTAAAAAAACGATAAACCTAATGGGTTGACGGGAGGCTTGCACTATGGGCTATTAGCTTAGAGGTAGAGTGCGCCCCTGATAATAGCGATTGCTTACCCACGGACACCTACGCCTTCTAGGCAAGTGGACAAAGAGAAGAGAGGGGAGCTGCAATTCCAGCACATATTTTTCTACCCTAACTAAATTGAATCTATTTGTCAGCATTTTTAGTTATGGAATATTCACTTTGTCCTTGAGCCGAGGGTCTTCGGAAACAACCTCCCTACTTCCCCAGATCCCACTTGTAAAATTATACTGAGTATTTTATTATTGTTGTTGTTGTTTATTTGTAGAATACACACCATCATATTATCAAGTAATGAATAACAATAAAAGACATTATCTTCCTTAAACAGTTTGGCTTTTTTTTTTCTTTTGGGCATTTTCACCGGTTAGGTGAATATTACTATTACTAGAGTATGCCCAAGATAAATTTGGAGGAGTGGTTACCATGGCAACATCAGTAGTCAGCAACAATTAATAGTAGACGGATAAACAATTAGAGTTAAGCTTAGAAATAACTACAATTTATATTTTTATTCAAAGTAGTAAGTTATAGACTTGGTTTTATATTACTAAAGGAAATATGACACCTTTTTGGTTGGGAAAATGGTTTTCATGAGCAGTTAGTTTGTTCTTGATGATCCCTTCATAGAAAAGAGCTGCATTTACCTAATAACTAGGTTTGATTTATCTCCATGTTGAGTGCCAACTGTTATGTGGTGCCTTCCTGAGATGTCTTGTGAAGGCGTAGGGGTGGCAAAATGGTTCAAAGAAAACAGTTAACCACCCATATTATCCACTAAAAAATGGGTTGGATAATGAATTTTTTAAAAATAAGTCAAATATGGATAAGAACCATATTATCCATTTAGAAAATGGATAACCAATGAGTAACCAATGGATAACCAATGAGTCTAACATTTACGTAAAGCTTCAAATTGGAGGTTTCTCAAGTTAGGGAGACTAAGAATTCTCCAAAAGGTGATCATATACAAGAAGTCATGGGTAATATGGGTAACCCATATTATCCGCCGGTTAACCCGTTTTTTATCCGTATTAAATATGGGTCGGGTCGGGTCGGATAATTGATCCGTTTTTTCATTACCCGTTTTTTGACCCGAACCATATCCGACCCGCCCGTTTGCCACTCCTAGGAAGGCGCATAAGGCAAAAGCAACCTACTTCTGTCTGATTACTCTCCGCCAAACGAAGACCCCCTCCATACGCTAGATTAGACTGTCGGTGCCGTAAAGGAAAGCCAATATCAAGATCACAGTGTGCAAAGAGAGACTTGAATGAAAACTTGCTTGTATTAACGAGAGCAATGATTACGAGAAAGTCAATGTAGTGCCGGGGGGTATAATAGTCGAAGTATCCACCCAGCAATCTAATCTCTGTATTGGTGTCTCGCGCAATTTTATTTTAGCATTTGTATTTCAAGTAGAATATCTTTTTCCACATTAAAGGGAATACCACACGCCCTCCGACAGAGACAAGTACTAAAATATAGTGCAGGCAGAGTATCTAAAGACAAATATAGATTTAAAAGAAGCAGTTGCAACTGAAAACAATACAACCTTGCAGCCATAACAAATTTAAGAATGGTTGAATATGGAGTTATCCTCCTTTGGCAATAGCATCACATTAAACGTAAATATTTTATTTGAAATGCAAGGTAAATTAGTTGAACTTCATTATCTATCGTACAATAATACATAGTATTGATCTTATAAATACAACAACCAGTGGGAAAGATCATGTCAAGCCCCTTCTTCAACATCTATAAACATTTTCCCTAATAGCTTCTTGTTTTTATTGATATAGTTCTAAATTTGACAACCTGGGAGTAGGGATGGCGACGACAAGTCCAAATCCATCTGAAAGGTCAACATTTTCGCCCTCTGGGAGTTTCCAATCAAAGGAATGCAGCAATGAAGCCAATATAAACATAAGCATTTTCTCAGCTAAAGGAAGGCCAGCACAAACTCTCCGCCCTGATCCAAATGGAAGGTACTTCATATTATTTCCAGCATAGTCTAAATTTGTAGAGTGACTCAAGAACCTAACAGGCTGGAATTTCAATGAATTTTCCCATATTTGAGGATCCCTATGAATTGCATAAACATTCAAGAGCACTTTAGTTCCCTCAGGTATTTTGTATCCACCTACTGTTGCAGATTGGCTTGGGCGCTTAGGGAAAAGCAGTGGTAATGCAGGGTGTAGACGAAGCGTCTCCTTTACAACTGCATCAAGATAGTGTAGTTTTGGTAAATGGGATTCTTCAGCAATGTTATTCATCCCTACGACATTTTTCAGTTCCTTTTGCACCTTTGTCATTACATCCGGGTTACTCAGAAGCTCCGCCGTTACCCATTCGATCATCGTGATTGTAGTGTCAGTCCCACCAATCACAAAGTCCTACAATGCAGAAACATGTATGAAGTCATGGAAAAGGATTTAGTCATTGCCAGAATTTGAAATGCCTGCTTCTATTCGGGGGGGGGGGGGGGGGGGGGACTATTCAACCTAATTACGCGATTCAAGCATCTTGATTAAGAACTCAAATATACTCATTTTGCTTCACCATTTATCATATTGATTCTGCATTCGGTAAACATGATTTTTTATTATGGTGGTGTGCGAGCAAACATGCACGCACCTCGACTAATTTCATAGGGTACCGGACCATGGCTTATGGCAGATAGGAAGAAATCACCTACTAACATTTTTTTGTCTCTGATGGGACTTGAACCATGGTTTTCAAAAGTTTGCACCCATTTCATGGATCAATGACCACTAGGCTACACCGTGGGTGCTCCAGTAGACATGATAGATAAGTTTGTATGACCGTTAAATTTTTAAACTGATTTCTCGTAAACTAAAAATAATGGAATTCTTAGGATAACCAATTTTAAGGAGACAAGCAATGATATAAAAAATAGATACAGACCATATAACTTACCAGCAAGATGGCCTTTATTTGCACCAAGTCCACTGATATACCAATATTTTTCTGCTCCATCAGCTCTAATAGGATCTGCACAAAATCCTTCTTCCCATTCCCCTGGATTTCACCCTCTCTTTTGTCCGAAAGCATCTTCATGCGTTCGTTTATGGCAGGGTCTAATATACTTTCAACTGACTTCGAAAGAGCCTTCATCTCTTTCTGTATTCCTTGTAAGTCAAACCTGGCAAGCATAGGGAAGAAGTCTGATATGTTTGGCTTTTCCAACATTTGAAGAAATTTTGTCACCAATGCCCTGAACTCAGCTCCATCTTTTGCATGCTTCTCCTTCTCCTCTACAAAATTACTGCCAAAGATCATACTCATGACTACATTCATTTCAGTTACAAAAGCCAATTCACCAATGTCAATGGGGTAGCCAATCTTGGTATGCACGTTTCTAATTGTCTTTCTGACCTCGTGTTTCCGAAGACTATAACAAGCCTCAAGGTTCCTGTTGCTTAGCATCTCACTCACAAACAGTTTGCGCATATCACGCCAGTAGGAGCCATAGTGAGAAAATGCAATATCTAATCCACCATATGTGGCCAGCAATCCTGCAATTGAAGAGTCACGGTTGGCAAAAACGGAGTCTTGATCACGAACTACTTCTTTGGCTAAGGATGGTGAATTCAACACAATGCATAGTTTGCTTCCTAGCCAAAACTTGTATATTGGACCATACTGTTGAGACAACTCTGTAAGCTGGTGGTGCAAATTGGGGCGGAGGAATGGTAAGAATCCCACAATTGGAAGGCCACGAGGCCCTGGTGGCAACCTAGGTTCTGTCTTCTGTGGTATATTTGATGTCCTTTTGTACCATATAATTGTCAGGAACACAATTGAAAGGGTAATACCTGCAAGACCAAGCTCGTTTAGAGGTGCTAAAGCCATGTTTAGTATGGAGAGATAGTCTCAGAGCTTCTTCTAATACCAGTTTTTGAAAGGAAGCCAATTATCAATATAGAAGCTAATTTTTCCATCCATATAGATAAGGTAAGAACAGTTGAAGGCAAATGCAATAATAATAATGGAGTACTGACTATAACTGATTTGAACTGGCAAAAGGAAAGGTTAAAACACCTTAGAAGAAGGAAACAACCAACATCACATCAAAAGAAAGTGACTTTTAAAGCACATGTAACATAACTTATCGTAAGCTGGTGATGCATATTGGAAGGCCACAACTCTGTGCTCATAAGACACAACTATGTAATTGTCACTGGCTATTTGGTTCATTGCATTAAAATCAGTATATACATGGTATAATGTAAAATGTGTTTGATTTAAAATTGGAAAAAGATTTATTTTCTATAATATCCATGCAGTGCTAGAAGGCTGCTCACATATCTATCAGGGAGATGCCAATCATCTCTCCCTTCATAGGAAAACTAACTAAAGAAGTAACAATATGAAGGGCACACTTTGTTATTTTAAGTGCTCTGATGAAGTAACACACGTATTATTATTTCAAACTTGGTACAGTATACAATAGTTAAGGAGTCATGGCCATTAGCCATTTCAGATGGAACAATGGAACCTTCTGATTTTTCATGTCTACACATTGAGTTGTTCATAAGATTATTGCCAGGATAAAGCAACATATTTTATCTTACTCATAGAGTGTTGGACTGGATAATCTTGGTGTAGGTATAGCCACCAGAGGAATTTTCT
This sequence comes from Nicotiana attenuata, assembly GCF_001879085.1. NCBI lineage: Eukaryota > Viridiplantae > Streptophyta > Magnoliopsida > Solanales > Solanaceae > Nicotiana > Nicotiana attenuata. Next base: position 133,126 of record NW_017670779.1, on the reverse strand, counting down.
TCTTCAAAACAATACCAAACTTCTCTGTAAGGTCTACTATCTCTCCTTCGGGCAACTTCCAGTCGAAAGAGTGAATAAGTGAAGCCAGTGAATACATGAACATCCTCTCTGCCATGGCTATTCCCGCACACATTCTTCTTCCAGAACTAAATGGAATAAAGTTGAAATCATTTCCACTATAGTCCAATTTATTGTCCAAGAATCTCTCCGGGTGGAACTCAGTCGGATTTTCCCATATAGAAGGATCTCTCTGTATAGCCCATACATTTATGAAAACACGAGATCCTTTAGGAACGGTGTATCCTCCCACAGTGACTGTCTCACTAGGACAATGTGGCACCAATAGTGGGAGTACTGGATGTATGCGCAAGACTTCTTTCATAACTGCATAGAGATATGGTAAATGCTGAATATGAGACTCTTCCACTATGTTATCTTTGCCCACAACTGTCTCCAGTTCCTGTTGTAATTTCCTCAGGACCTTTGGGTTGTTCGTAATTTCAGCCATGGCAAATTCAACAGTGTTGGAGGTTGTGTCAGTTCCACCAACAACCATATCCTGTTCATGGTATTTGTAAAAGTTATTATCATGTACAACAAAATTTAAGAATTTTGTAACTGTATATTGGAGTTCAGTTCAAGGTTTACTCTGAATTCACAGTTAAGTCTTTACATGTTGTCTGATGTGTACTCCAATAACTAGGTAGCAACCACCAGTTCAGGACATGAATTATATGAGTCTGATTCTTGTATTTATTCTTATATGCCACAACAGTTCTTTGATAACTTCCATTTTTATTAGCATTTGATCGTCTTCTTATGACTAATATCACACTAAGCTAATTATTCATCAATAATAAGTAAAGATCGACTGTTTATCACGCATAAACTTAGAAATCAGCACATCCGTTGAAAGTGAACTTTACTATTGTAGAAGAATGCAACCAAAGTTCATGAAATGAATTTGTGAATCTGATTCTTCTTAAATTTATTTCTCATATGCCAAGAAATTCTTCTATAAATTTTGCAATACCACTCTCTTTCCTTTGACTCGATCTTTTTATTATAACTAAAAGAAGGTCTGCCATCATGATCAGTGTAAGCAAATTATTCATCCACATAGATAAGGTATGAACTATTGAAGGCAAATGCAATATTGACTACTCGGTAATGATGCAGTAATGACTATGATTTGGAAAAACACATTTAGAAGGAAACAACCAACATCAGATCTGATAAAGTGACTTTTCCTACAGCGGAATGCACAAATGACAAAACATACCATGAGTAAGGCTTTGACTTCAGACATGGTCAGACGTATTTTGGCATCGGCATCATCTTTCAACTTCAGCAAAACCTGCAAAAAATCCTTGCTTTCTTGGCCAACACCACTTCCCATCCCACCATCTCTATCCATTTTCCGTCTTTGATCAATAATGGTCTCAAATATCTTGTCAAACCGCTTTGCCAACACCTTCATCTTCTTTGTTACACCTTGCAAATCAAACCTGGCCAAGCCCGGGTAAAAATCCGAAACATCCGGGGTACCTAACAGCTCAGTCATCCCAGTCACAACAAGCCTAAACTCTGCACCGAGACTAGCTCTTTCCTCACCCTTCACTGTGTCACCCCATAACATGCTCGTAATCACATTAAGAACATTCAAGAACATCTGCTCACCGATACTCACCGGTGAACCTGCCTGATTATATAAGTAATTAACTGTCTGTCTAAACTCCCGTCGCCTTAGTGCATAAACGGAGTCTAAAGTAGAACCATTAAGCATTTCATGAACAGAAATCTTCCTCAACATGCGCCATTTTGGTCCATAAGGAGTCCAAACTATGTCCTTACCACCATATGAAAATTCTCTAGCAGCAGCAGGCACATCTCTATTAGCAAAAATAGTATCTTGTTCCCTAAGCACCTCACGAGCTAAAGCAGGAGAGGTAATGATAATCCCAACTTTTTTACCAAGCCAGAGTCTACAAATAGGGCCATACGTTTGGGAAAGAGAAGCAAAATAGGTGTGAAGTTCAGGATCAAGAGAGAGGAGATTACCTACTAAAGGCAAAGCTTTAGGCCCTGGTGGCAATGGGGGTTGTCCCTTCTTTGACTTATCGATGAAAATCCAAACAAACCATAGTAAAGCTACAAATCCAAGAATATTGGATAAAAAGATACCATTTTGCTCAATATTGGCTCCATCCAAATGCCACGGCCAAGAATCAAATAGAGGTTTGATGAACTTGAGAGACATTATTTGAGCCTTAGAGGGAAATGAGATTAGAAAGAGCAGTGGTGTAGAAAAATGAAAGAACCAATGTGATTGAAAGCTCAATGCATTAACTCCACTTAAAGAAAATGGAATTTTGAAGACTGAGATATTTTGGGTCAAGACAAATTAGTAGTAGTCCATAAGATGAAAATGAATATAGATACTTCCCCTCTCATACTGTTACTTTGAAGAAAAAAACAATAATGTATTGTTGGTCCCAAATTGTTTCTTGTTTCTAAATGGGGACCACTTCTTTCCTTCTATTTTTCTTGTTTGGGCAAAAAGAAGAAAGAAAATTTGTCATGTTTGCACTGAATATGCAGTTTCTCTAAAGAAGCACGTCATTCTTATTTTCAGTTGATTGAGGGGCAGATTACTCTAATCTGGATTTTATCTCAAATCTCTTTGGAAAAATCCAATCTGCCCTTATTTTTAGAGCTACTAACAGCAGTAAGTTTATCCAGTTTAATTCAATTACTAATTCAGAATATTAATCAACATCTTAAAAGAGTACACAACATTTCTAGTTTGCATAGATATCAGAGTTTATGAAACAAGGGTCATACCGATCATGGTTAGATAAGATAACTTGTACACGACTTAATTTAAGGATTCATTATGAAGCAACAAAATTACAACAATATTTGAATATATTTGGTTTAGCGCATTAAAATCTATATATGAATATAGTATGTGTTTGATGTTAAATTGGATAAAGATTTGTTTTCAGTATTACTCACAATTTGCTCAAGGGCTGTTTAAATAGATATCAGGGAGATGCCAACCATATCTTCTTTGTAGGAACACTAACTAAACAAGGAACGGTATGAAATCAATTATGTACTCCAAATAAAATGATACATGTATTGATATCTCAAATTCAATTCAGTATATAATACTAAAGGAGTCATGGAATTAGCCATTTCACATTGAACATTAGAACTTTGAGTTGTTCATAAGACCATTGCCAACATAGAGATGCATCTTTTATCTTACTCATAGAGTGTTGGATTGGATAATCTTGGAGTAGGTATAGCCACCAGAGGTATTTTCTTCTTAAAAACAATCCCAAACTTCTCTTCAAGGTCTAATTTCTCTCCTTCAGGCAACTTCCAGTCGAAAGAATGAATGAGTGAAGCCAGTGAATACATGAACATTCTCTCTGCCATAGCTATCCCCGCACAAATTCTCCTGCCAGAACCAAATGGAAAATAGTTGAAATCATTTCCACTATAGTCCCAATTATTGTCCAAAAATCTCTCCGGAAGGAACTCAGTTGGATTTTCCCAGAGAGAGGGATCTCTCTGTATAGCCCATACATTTATGAAAACGCGAGCTCCTTTAGGAACAGTATATCCTCCGACAGTGACTGTCTCACTAGGACAATGAGGCACCAAGAGTGGGAGAGCTGGATGCATGCGCAAGGCTTCTTTCATAACTGCATAGAGATACGGTAAATGCTGAATATGAGACTCTTCCACTATATTATCTTTGCCCACAACCGTCTCTAGTTCCTGCTGTAATTTCCTCAGTACCTCTGGTTTGTTCATAATTTCAGTCATGGCAAACTCAACCGTGCTGGAGGTTGTGTCAGTTCCACCAACAACCATATCCTGTTCATGGTATTTGTAAAGTTATTATCATGTACAACAAAAGGAACATTCTGTAGAACTGCATGTTGGAATTCAGTTCAAGGTTCACTGTCTTAATACACAGTTAAGTCTTTATATGTTGTCCGATACTAATGTTTCCGACTCTTTTCTTCCTGTACTCTAATAACTAGGTAGCAACCAATAGTTCTGGACATGAATAAATGATTATTCTTGTATTTGTTTCTTATATGCCACAATAATTCTTCAATAAATTTACAAACTATCTTTCACTTTTATTAGCATTTGATCCACTTATTATGACTAACATCAGTACAATCCAATTTCTCAACCATAATAGGTAAGGATAGACAGTTTAAAAGCAAATGCAAACTTGGAAACCAGCACCCCATCTATTGAAAGTGAATATTCCTATTGTAGAAAATTGCAAGTATGCAACCAACAGTTCAGGACTAAAATATTTGAATTTGATTCTTCTTAAGTTTGTTTCTCAAATACCACAATAATTCTTCTATAAATTTACAATCCCACTTTCTCTTTCATTTGATTTTGATCCTTTTATTATAACTGAAAGAGTATCTTTCTTAATCAGTGTAAACCAATTATTCATCCATAGAGATAAGGTAAGAACGGTTGAAGGCAAATGCAATCTTGGCTACTCAATATAATGCAGTATAAGATTTCTAAAATCACATTTGGAAGGAAACAACCAACATCACATCAAATGGAAGTAACAGATTTTTTCCTCTTTTTCTCTAATCAGGTCAAGTAGAATATGCACAAATGACAAAAACATACCATGAGTAAGGCTTTGAGTTCAGTCATGGTAAGAGGCATTTTAGCATCTGCTTCATCTTTCAACTTGAGCAAAACTTGCAAAAAATCCTTGCTTTCTTGGCCAACACCACTTCCTATCCCACCATTTCTATCCATTTTCTGTCTTTGATCAATCATAGTCTCAAATATCCTATCAAATCTCTTTACCAACACCTTCATCTTCTTTGTTACACCTTGCAAATCAAACCTAGCCAAGCCCGGATAAAAATCGGACACATTCGGAGTACCTAACAACTCAGTCATCTCAGTCACAACAAGCCTAAACTCTGCACCAAGACTAGATCTTTCCTCTCCCTTTACTGTACCACCCCATAACATACTTGTAATCACATTAAGCACAGTCAAAAACATCTGTTCACCAATATTTACTGCTACACCCTTCTGATTATAAAGGTAATTAATTGTCTTTCTAAGCTCTTCTCTTCTTAGTTCATAAACAGAATCTAAAGTAGAACCACTAAGCATATCACGAACACAAACTTTCCTCAACATACGCCATTTTGGTCCATAAGGAGTCCAAACTATATCTTTACCACCATATGTAGCTTCTCTACCAGCACCAGGCACATCTCTATTAGCAAAAATTGTATCTTGATCCTTAAGAATCTCACGAGCTAAAGCAGGAGAAGTAATAATAATCCCAACTTTTTTACCAAGCCATAGTCTACAAATGGGGCCATAAATTTGGGAAAGAGAAGCAAAATAGGTGTGAAGTTCAGGATCAAGAGAGAGGAGATTACCTACTAAAGGCAAAGCTTTAGGCCCTGGTGGCAATGGGGGTTGTTCCTTCTTTGACTTATTGATGAAAATCCAAACAAACCATAGTAAAGCTATAATTCCAAGAATATAGGAGAAAAAGACACCATTTTGCTCCATATTTTGTTTCTGCAAATGCCATGGAAAAGAATCAAACAGAGGTTTGAGAAACTTGAGAGACATTATTTTTGAGCCTATATGATGGGAAGCTCAATACTTTTTACACCACTTAAAAGCAAATGGGATTTACTAAAGGAATGTGATATTTTGGATCAAGACAAAAATAATTCGGCAGATTTATAAAGATGAAAATGAACATTGAATATTATACATTACTTCTCCACCCATACTGTTATCTCTAAGGAAAAAACAATAAAATATTGTTGGTCCCTAAGTTGTTTCTTGTTTCAAAGTGGAAACCATTGTGAATTAGCAACAACAAAAAAAAAAAAAAAACCATTGTTTCCTCCTTTTTTTTGTTCGGGAAAAAACAAAAAAATAACTTGTTACTTATGTATCTAGTTGTGATTTCTCATAGGCTACTCAACTAATGAAAATTGTGCAGGAAAATTAGTACTTTATTTTGTAAAAAGTCACTCAACTAAGATAAAATAGAGCAAAAAAAAATCACTTTTTGTTTTGTTTTGTTTTGTAATTACTCTATGTTTGTCATTTTAGCTACAATATCACTCTACATATTCAAGTGATATTCTTTCTCACTCTAGACTGAGAAATAGTCCTAAATCGTCTTGATTTTAAAAAAAAAACGCTGAAGCCATCAATTGCCATGTAACATTATTAAATCGCATTGACAATAAAGTTTTATCTTACATGATATTGCAGCAAACTAATGAATACATAATATGTGTTTTTGATATATATATATGTATATATTCTAACATAAATTTATAATTTTTACTATGATAAATTAATACAAATTTGAGTAACGATAAGACTTTTTTTTCCTTATTTCTTTTGTATCATTATCAGGCTATCAGCGCCAATTGTCAAACTCAAAGCTTTTATTGTCATCATTTGCCATTTATATGGCAAGAGGCCAACCATAACTTTTATCTCTTGTCCCTGCTATTATTATTATTATTATTATTATTATTATTACTATTATTATTATTATATTATTATTATTATTATTATTATTATTATTATTATTATTATTATTAGTCTTCTTATTCGGCAACCACTCGTTTTGCTCTTGGATTTTACTTGAATGTGACTGCTGCCGTCAATGAGAGGTTATATTGATGTGAGGAAGCCTTCC